>NC_058130.1:198272487-198283705 GCF_016433145.1 Gracilinanus agilis
GAAAGAAAGAAAGGAAGGAAGGAAGGAAGGAAGGAAGGAAGGAAGGAAGGAAGGAAGGAAGGCCTGAGTTCAAACCCAGCCTCAGATGCTTAACTAGCTGTGTTACTCTGGGCAAGTCACTTAACTTCCATTTACCTCATTTTCCTCAACTGTAAAACTGTAAAATGGTAACTGTAAAAATAGTGAAAGCTATCTAAAAATAAAATTAAAAATGTTTAAAAAACTGTTAAAAAATAAAAAAATGATAATGCCTACCTCTCAGGGTTATTATGAGGATCAAATGAGATAATAGTGGTAAAGTGCTTAGCACAGTGCCTGTCACATAGCAAGTGCTATATAAATTTAGTTTTTATTACTAAAGAACAAATATAGGGAGTAGCTGAGTGGCTCAGTGAATGGTGAGCCAGTCCTAGAGATGGGAGATCCTGGATTCAAATCTGGCCTCAGACACTTCCTAGCTGTGGGACCCTGTTGCAAGTCACTGAACCCCCCCATTCCCTAACCCTTACAACTCTTCTTCCTTGGTATCCATATACAGTTTTGATTCTAAGATGGAAAGTAAGAGTTGTGTTATTTTGTTTTGTTTTTTAATTTTAAAAAGGAGCAAATATAACTACTTAGACAAATTTTTGTTGTTGTTTCATTGACTATTGTTACCATGGACCATGCTCTGGCTGTGCAATTAGAGAACCCAGGTTCCAATTGTACCTTTGGTATATAGTTACTATTTGTATGATCTTCAAGAAATCATTCAAACTCTTTGGGCCTCAGTTTCCACATCTACAAAATGAGACATTTGAACTAGAAGGTCTCAGAGTTGTTTTCCAGCTCGAGATCAATGATTCTATAATCAGTCAAATTTATAAGTATTCATTAAACAACAGGCACTGGGTCAGGCATTAGGGATACTGACACAAGGAATAATATAATAGTTTGAAGCAATATGCGGATAAGAATATGATCACATCCAAAGCGTGCCACAATTACCATCTGGTTTACTCAGTTCAGTGAAACATCAGTCACACCAGATGTCTGAAGGACCTCTCCATCATCAATCTACACTGCCTGCCCAATATTGTCAAAATGGCAGCCCAGAGCATGCATAGTTGGTCCCCATCAACTATTTGAACTAATATACTTCAAAAATAAGATTTCTTTTTTTGTGAAGCTATAGAGATCAAGCTTGGGGTGTTGGGGTGTTTGTGTAATTTAATTCCACACAATTCAACAAGAATTTGCTCAAAAACTTATTTAATGACTAACAAAGCATGTACAGTAAAGACATCACTAGATTTGGTGTTAGAAGGTCTTTCTTGAAACCCTAATTCTTCTACTTATTAGCTAAGTATCACACCCTTTTGGTACCTTATATAGTTCATCTGTATAATGGAAATAATTGTACTTTACCATCTATTCACTGTTAGATACCAGACAATGCGTGAAAGGTATATATATCATAAATCATATAAATATCAGCTCTTTTATTAGACACTGGGAGGATTAAAAAATGGTTTTGCTATCCAAAAGAATATTAAGTATCTAAAATAAGTTCAATGCTGAAGAGAACATAGACATGGCATAGTTTCAAACTTCGAATGTCCCTTTACCCTCAGCTAAGACCATTTCCCCAATGGGACTCCTTAATATTGAGATCAGTACTGGAGAGGAATAGTTTTTTTAAAACAGATCTCATTTTCACCTGTAAATAAAGTACTTTGCAAATCATAAACAGTATAAAAATACTTGCTATTAATATTATTGTTATAGAGAATTCTTATTAAGGAAACTCCCTCTGTTAATGTTATTTTTTAATCCTTACCTTCTGTCTTAGAAGCAATACTGTGTTCTGGTTCCAAAGCAGAAAAGAGGCAAGGGCTAGGCAATGGGACTTAAATGACTTGCCCAGGGTCACACAGCTAGGATGTATCTCATGTCACATTCAAACCCAGGACCTGTCTCTAGGCCTGGTTCTCAATCCCCCTCCTTTATTAATGTTAAGCAGCTATTTCTCTGAAAATTTGCCCAGGGCAAAATATGATGGAGATGGGACTTGAACCCAAGTCTTACTGATTCCTGAGCTTGTTCTTTATCTGCTGTACCATACTGTTTCCCTGGGCAGTCATAAGTTGACTAACATATTGGAAGGGATGAGTTTATCTGATTAACTCATTATTACTTATCACTAGCTGGTGGTAATTTTGCAAGATCAAGGGATTTAGGAAATGAAGGCTACCTGGGAAGGGAGGATATCTTATTAGGGCTGGGGGTACAGGGATTTTGGAGCAGTATGAAGATTCTGTGAATGTATGGTTGAGAGTGGGAGAATCAGAGGATACCCAAAAGTCCAATGAAAGAATGCTGGAGATAAACTTTGCTTCATAATTTGCATCTACCTCATAACCTCTGTGGGCTACATTTGCCTACACCATAATGAACAGAGCTTTAAAATGGGGGGATTGTGTGGTAAAACCAATTATTCCCACTAACGGATACCCTTATTTGAAATTTTTCATTGGCACATCACTATGGCTAATTATTTCTGCATTAGGAAAATCAGGACAACTTTTTGGCCTTTAGCATTCTCCTTCTATAAAATAAGAGTGGTTAAGGTTTTGATCTTCAAAGTCTCAACTGTAAACTTCAGTGATTCTGTAGGACTATGCCCTTAAAGGATACCTCCAAAGAAAACAAGTGTTCATTATGCATGGGCAACTATATGGCACAGTGGAAAGAGCACTGGGCTTATATTCAAGAAGACTCATCTTCATGAGTTCAAATTTCCCCTCAAACCCTTACTAATTGTATGATCCTGGGTAAGTCACTTGACTTTGTTTGCCTCAGGTCTTCGTCTGTAAACTGAGTTGCAAAAGGAATTGGCAAACCACTCTGATATCCTTACTGAGAAAACACCAAATAGGGTCACCAAGCATCGGACCCAAAAATGACTGAAAAACAACAACATTCAATAAGCACTTAATGCCAGCCCTGAAGATTCAAAGACAGAAGTGAAACAGTCCCTGCCCTCAAGGATCTGACAGTCTAGCTAGGGAGATAAACATGCACATGTATAAATTTAAAAAGGTGAATGCATGATCATATTGGAAGGGAGAGAACTAACTGATGAGAATATCTAGAAAAGCTTGGTGGTGCTGAACCAATTCTCAAAGGAAACCAAGGATGCCCAGAGGCAGAGAGAAAGAAAAATTCATTCTAAGTAAGAGAGAAAGCCAGAGCAAAAGCACAGAAATGGGATGCTTTATTAGAAGGGCAGCATTACGATAGATAGAGAGCTTAGCTCAGAGACAAGGAAATCTAAGTTCAAGTCCTTTCACTGACATATACTGGCTTTACGAGTCTAAGCAGTGCCTCGCCTCTGCTGCCTGCCCCCAACTCCCTAAGACTATAAATTGCAGAACAGTCACTGATTTGCCTTGGCAGTATTTCCTCGACTGGAGCTCCATGGCCAGAGAAATTAAAAGTTTATATAAAAATAAATTTAAAAAAATTTGAAACTTAGCTTTGAACATCGATACAAACACCTAAATTTGCTGAGTAGATATTAGTATTTAAACTAGTGAATTTCAAATATATGATATAAACATGAATATAGAATATCTTTGAATGAATCTATGTACACATATGTACATATACATATATATCTCATATAGATTAGTCATTCATCCTAAACGCCATCAAGATTCATTGTCTATTCATTCTCATCCTTTTTTTTTCATTTGAGCAGTTTTATTCATCTAGTTTTTATTTTGTTCTGTTTTGACTTTGCATGATTTTCTTTTTAAAAAATCTTTATGTCCCATCTTAGAAGCAATACGACGTATTGCTCCTAAGACAGAAGAGCAGTAAGGGCTAAGCAGTGAGGGATAAGTGACTTGCCCTGGGTCTTACAGCTGGGATGTGTCTGAGATCAGATTTGAAACCAGGACCTTCTGTCTCTAGGCCTGGCTCTCTATACACTGAGCTTAGCTGCCTATTTTTGCAGTATTTTCTAAAGATCTTTCACGTTTCTTTTACTGTTTAGATTTATTCAAATTATAATATCTCGTTAAAGTAATTTATTTCACCATCCTCCTAATGTTAGACATTTATCTACATTATTTCCAGCTTATTTGAAATTAAATATACCACTGCTACAATAAACTGAAAATGGAGTATAACATTATAGGCTCAGAGATTTAGAGCCATGAGGAATCTTAGAGGTCATAGGGTCCAACATTCATTATACAGATGAGGAAACTGAGACACAAGGTTATGATCTGCCCAAGATCCACAGTTAATAAGTGTCTGAAACAAGACTTGGATTCATGTCTTCATGACTCCATGCACAGCTCTCTTTTCACTAAGTTGTCCAGTTTGTTGTTTGTTTTGGCTGTTAACACAACATTTTAAAGACATATTCATAAAATACTTTTTGGCATTAATGAATTTGAAGTTTTAAGTAGAAATTTCACTTTCTGTATTCCTAAAAGAATTGCAAGATGGGAGGGGATGGAGACTTGCTGGTGTGGGAAAAAAGAACAGGATAAAAAAAAACAAAAGAAAAGATGAAAAATGAGCAAGCCATAAATCCACATCTCATCCCATCCAAACTCCATAAAGCTGACCTTCAAGTGTCTTCTATATTCTATGAGTAACCACGAGAACCAAGGAAGAGACTAAGAGCAGATCCCCACATAATTAGTTCTAAACAATAAACAGGCCATCTAGTTAGGATCACAGCTTGTGCTTTCTAATACAGTCGATGTATCTGAGAGATTCATTTTACTGCTGTGAGAAAGAGTCTCCCCAGACCTAGGATCACCATAGGATCGTTCCGCTGTAAAGTCTCCTTTATGTCATTTAGATGTAAGTCATTTAGGTGTAACACATGCATTTGGAGCAGTATTTGGCTACACTTTCCCAATGTAGTATCTGAAATCAAACCTTGACTAAATCCTATTTTGAAGATTTTTTTTCTTAAATTTAATATTAGCACATTAAGTGTTATTCATCAGTTCATTTTTACAGGGGAACATAAGAATTGGATTAGCGATTTAATTTTATCTTTACCTATAAGCAAGCCCAGATGTTCATTTTTAAAATAGCTGGTAGAAATAGAGAATAAAGGGAGGAAAAGGGTGACTTTTATGATACACCCCACACACACACACTATCATGACTTTTAAACCACTTCTGTTATTTTCCAAAATGCTGTGAAAATATTTGCATTTCATCAGTCTTGAATGTTGAGTTAAGATTATAAACCTACAGATGTCTTGATTTTCAATCACTCCTCATCCTGTTTGTGTAAGATAACCTTTGTAGCTTTCAAAAACATCTTCTAACACCCTGGGGGGCAAATTACCTCTATTTTCATTTCCTTTAATAGAGTTGGATCATCTTTTAATTAAAAACTTATTGAACCAGATTCTCCCCATGTATAAGTTACTCTCTGGGGGAGTAATTTATGCAAAGAGTAAATTTGACTCAATATTATATAAGAATAGGAACTGTACAATGAATACCTGGAATTTTCCATTAGTTTGTTAATCACTATAAACATGGTGGGAGGCCCAACAGTTCTAGAGAGAAATGCTAGACTGGAGATGAGAAGATCCCTCCTCTCCCATGCCTGTTAGAACTTTGGAAGCCGGGAGAATGGGGGTTCAGTGGTGTTTTCTTTCTAAGCCCTATAGACTTGGCCAGAAATGGATGTAAATACAATAGGGGACAGCAGGCTATGAGATATACTAGGAAGGAATAAAAGGATAAAGAAATGTGAGAACATATGGAGGCTGATATAATTGAGGTATATGGAGGACTGACCAAGGAAGAACTTTGGGCATGAACCATATTCAGGTTTACTGAGAAGAAATGTGTGATGGAGAGGTCCTTTCCCTCCCTACTTTAGAACAGTTACACGTATCCTCTGTTTCCTCTCACTTACTGTGTAGTCACAAAAAGCCTCTCAATTGGCTGCTAAATGGAACTGAGTGTTTGTTTACAAAAGATTCAAATAGGTGAGATCTCTCCTTTTTCCCTGGTGGCAAGTGAGGCAAGAATCGATGTAAGCCTCCTGGTTGGGGAAGAGGTGGTAGGTAGTGTGAATGACTGCTGTAAAGGATGAGAAAGAAAGCATATACCTTTGAACCTTATTTTTGAACCAAACCAAATGTTCCTCTGATACAAAGGTTCTTAGCCTCTTTTTATATCATGGAGTCTTTTGGCAGCCAATGGATGCCCATTCTCAGAATGTTTTTTAAACATATGAAATAAATGCATAGAATTACAAAGGAAACCAATTATAGAGTTACCAAAAATATTCAAAATTCAAATTCATGGATCTAAAAATATAAAGTCCTGCCTGACACTTCTTGGTCATAGAATCAAAGGTCTTGAGCTAGAAGGAACCTCAGAGGCCAACCCCTGATTTTACAGATGAGAAAACTGAGTCCCAAGGAAATTCAGTACCTCAAAAGTAGGACTTGAACCTATCCCTGCAATTTCTAAATCATTATCTTTTCCATTGAACCTCATAGCCTTTCACTTCTTTCTCCTATTACCTAAAATATTCTCAAAAACAGGAATTGGTTTAACAAAATGTATTTTCAGACTGCCTAAGGATTCTTAACATTTTTTGTGTCATGGATCCATTTGGCAGTCAAATGAAGCCTGGACACATTCTCAGAATAATATTTTAATGCATTGAGTAAAATATACAGGATTATAAAGGGAACTAATTATAATGAAATATAATGAGCAATATAATTTTTAGAAGGTCATACAATCCAGGTTAAGAACTCTAGAATTCGGGGGCAGCTGGGTAGCTCAGTAGATTGAGAGTCAAGCTTGGGGATAGGAAGTCCTGGGTTCAAATCTGGCCTCAGACACTTCCCAGCTGTGTGACCCTGGGCAAGTCTCTTGACCCCCATTGCCTACCCTTACCACTCTTCTGCCTTGGAGCCAATACACAGTATTGACCCCAAGACGGAAAGCAAGGGTTAAAAAAAAGAACTCTAGAATTCTATCCCCCTCATCTTTCCCTTCTTCCCTTCCAATGCCCCTTGCCTGCATCTGGGGCTACCTGGAGTTGTCCTTCCAGGAGTAGCCTTCTACCCTTTTACCCTCGGAGTAAAGGAGAGACAAAACTGCTGTGAGAAAGGATTCAAAATGAGACTGGAACAAGGACGAGTCAACCAAAAGATTGGTGATAATGGCAGAAAATTAATCTACAAACTATCCTCAAATTATTTTTCTCCTTTCAATTTTGGGCATAAGGAAGAAGAAGAAATGAAATAACGAAGGGCTTTTTCTTTAACTGGCCTGTTTATATTATGTCCTGGGTCACCATGAAGCCAATTCTCCCATATGAAAGCAGAGTAGTGTTCCTGATTATTGAAGCCTATAACATTTCAGTCAAACAATTATGCAGTAAGCATTTATTAAGGAGCTTCAAAGTACAAGGCACTGAGCCAGACACTAGGAACACGATCATAAATATGAAACGATCCATGCCCTCAAAGAGCTTACATTCTCCCAGGGATTGTTTGGGCTGATTCTGCTGTACATAAGAGTAGGACAGGATAAAATTAATTTCTTCCTTGCCTGCCCCTCTCTTAGTTCCTTCCCTTGGTCCCAAACCTTAAGTGAATTTGGGTTGTAATTCTGAAGCATTGGCCTTCACTAAATACCCCACTTGTGGGTATTCTAATAGTCCATAAAAGTTAAAGCACAGAATAACTTAAACTAGCCTCAGATATAGTACCAGAGTGGAGATGGAACCAATTAGGAAAAGTAAGGGAGTGGTTAGGACATATGGTTTCCTAAATATGGGTATGGAAACTCAGAACATAGAAACTTCACCCCACTCTGAAATAGATAGGCAGCTCTCCGGCAACTTTAAATCTTGCAGAATTACTTGGGGGCACTAAGAAGTTATGACTTATCCATAATCATATATACCTTGTATGCGTCATAGGCAGAATCTGAACCCAGGTTTTTCTGACTCCAAAACTAATTATCTTTCCACTATAATTTGATGTCTTTCCAGGCCCTGCTTGTTTCAGTTTCTATAGGACATAAAGATCCTGGCTGGTTGTAACACTGGTCCTTATGCTGCCTAGTGGATAGCTGTAATTCTTGAGCCTGGGGGTTTTTCTAGGCTACATTTCCCTTCTCTTGGTACTTGACGCTCCAAATCACTCCATCCAAGGCCACCTGGCTGGTCAGAAAATAGCAGGCTAGTCTCTCTCTCTCTCTCTCTCTCTCTCTCTCTCTCTCTCTCTCTCTCTCTCTCTCTCTCTCTCTTCCCTCTCTTTCTCTCCCCTCTCTCTCTCCCTCTCTCTCTCTATCTCCCTATCTCTCTGTTTCTCTCTGTCTGTCTGTCTGTCTGTCTGTCTCTCTATCTCTATCTGTCTGTGTATCTATCTCTCTCTCCCTCCCTCCCCATCTTTTTCTCTTCCCCCTTATCTATGCCTTTAGGCAAGCTAGTTCATCTCATCTCCTCTGAGAGATTAAAATGTCAACACAACCATAAAGATGTGACCCAGATAATATGGGCTTGAAGGAAAAGAGTAAGGGTTGAGAGAGGAAAGAAGGGGGTGGGGGGAAGGAGGAGACAAAAACAACCTCTTAATTTTTTTGTACTAGTCCTTCAAATGGTGTTTGGAGATTTAAATTCTTCCTTCTACCCAAGGCATTCTCCTTCTCTTCCCCATCCCCCAAGAAACCGGACATGAAGAAACTGAGGCTACCGTCTTCTGGGGCTACCATCTCATCTTAGACTCTTTAGATTGTCTGTCTGACTCATAGTAAAATATGCATCTCTGGGGAAAGCACATTCTTAATAACTTATGTCTCATTAGGTTGCAGATCCATGAGGACAATGAAATGAAGTCTTCATTTTCTATAAAGGGACACAGATGATAGCTATTACTCGTCATAGAAGCCCATGTACAACCATGGGAAAACAAGATTTAGTTTCCATGACAGAAATCTAAAATAAGAATGATAATTTACATTTAGACAAAATACACAACAATCTTATAAGGTCAAGAAGGCTTATCCCCATTTTATAGATGAATAAACTGAGGCAGAGAAATGATCTTGAATCATGCCTCACTGTGCACAACTAATAAGTGGCAAAACCAGGATTCAATATTTTTCTATATTTTCTGACTTCTAATTCAGGCTACTGTATGATTAAATAATTGCCTTTTCTTTCTATCCCTTTATGTTTGAATTTCATAGAAATCTCTGTTTCCTCAAAAAAGCATCAATCAGAGATCCACCTTCATTTGAATCCTGATTTCTAATTTCTATGAATAGGTGTTTGGTTTGAGAAACATTGACTGATGTCTCTGACTTCTCAGATGACTCAGTTGAGACCCTGTTTGACAGTGTGTTTTGGTGAGAAAGAATCAGGTGAGACCTGTATTCCAATTCTACCTCTGATAAAAGTCATGTGATCCTGAGCAAGTCATTTCACTACTTTGTACCTTAGTTTCCTCATCTTCAAAATGGGCATAATAATACTTAAAATATCACCTTTATAAAAGTTGCTATAAAAATCAAATGAGATAATTTATATAATGCATGCCTTGAAAATCTGTAAGGATTAAATAAAAATAAGCTATTATTATTATTTCAAGTAAAGAATAAATGAGTTGTATTTATAGTTGGTGCCTGAGGGAAAGGAGAGGAGGAGATAATATGACCTTACCAAAATAGAATGATTATTCATATCAGTAGGAGGTACATGCACTCAATCCCTTTGGGGAAGTTCGTAGTTTCCTTCCTTTGGCATTTTGGAATTCTTGGCACTTGTAAAGACATCCCTCTCTACTAAAGGTTTAGCAAGCTGCTGCCCTACCTCTCAAGTATTGACAGTTCAGTGGAAAAATAATTCAGCATCTCTGCTTCATCTATCTATCATGCTCTTAAGCTATTTGGACAAAGAAAAAATTGGGTCAACATTCCCCCAAAATAATTCAAAATACAGTCTTGGAGAGGGGAAGTGGGTTACAGTATAACAATCAACAAACTAACATCAAAAACTGGATTTTAATACTCTCTCTTCCACCTACTTCCTCTCTGTCCATGGAAAAAATCAACTACCTTGTTGTTTTGACTGTAAAATGAAAGAGAGTGATAACAGCATGATATATTGGGATAGATACTAAATTGGTGGTCAGAAGATCTGAATTCTAATCCTATCTCTGCCACTTCCTAAAGGAGTGACTTTAGGCAAATCATTTATTTCATCTGAGTTTTGATCTCCTCATCTATAAAAATATCATTTGTACTGCCTATAAGAATAAGATCCTAGCTGTGTGACCCTGGGCAAGTCATTTAACTTCCCTTGCCTCACCTTTTCCTTCTTTCTTAGAATTGATACTAAGACAGAAAGTAAGTTTTGAAGAAAAGGGGAAAAAAGGATAGAATAAGATGGTGTGTTATAAGCCTCTTTATATATATACATATATATTTATATATGTTATAAGGTCTTTTATGAATGAGTTATTGCTATCATGTTTAATAAGGACATTTTGAGGATAAAATGAAAATGTGAAATTTTCAACTTTGACAACAGTAGAAATATACTGTTGTATAAATGGAGATTTTGAATCTTGGACTTCATCCGCAGAAGTCCCTTAATATTTTCCAAAATTCCCTTTAATCTGTCCTGCGCCTCCACATTTGCATGATCACGTTATTATTTTATAAGTTCTGTAGCTCCTCTTTCTTCCTCTCTTCTTCACGAGTGTGGCTGAAGTTAGTTTTGCACCTTTTCGTTCTAATTTTTTATGTTAGTTTAGTATTAATAAAACTTTATAAAATATAATATTTAGTTCCCATATATTAATTTTAATCTCCACATTTTTATGAGATAAAGTTGACCTTCTCTTGTAATGTTACACAGATTGGTTGAAGAACCTGATATTGCCAAGATATTGGAGTGGTTTGCCATTCCTTCTCCAGCTCATTCTATAGATAAGAAAATTGAGGCAAATAGAGTTAAGTGATTTGTCCAGGGACACAGACTGTAAGTGTCTGAAGTCAGGAAATTAGTCTTCCTGACTCCAGGCTCAGCACTCTATTCCCTACACCACCTGGCAGCACATCCTAACCATTAGAACTATCTAAAAGTGGAATGAGTCACTTCAGTAGATAGAGAGCTCCCGATCACTGGAGGTATTCAAGCCTAGGCTGAGTGACCATT
>NC_058130.1:198283735-198300618 GCF_016433145.1 Gracilinanus agilis
TCTCTCTCTCTCTCTCTCTCTCTCTCTCTCTCTCTCTCTCTCTCTCTCTCTCTCTCTCTCTCTTCCCTCTCTTTCTCTCCCCTCTCTCTCTCCCTCTCTCTCTCTATCTCCCTATCTCTCTGTTTCTCTCTGTCTGTCTGTCTGTCTGTCTCTCTCTCTATCTCTATCTGTCTGTGTATCTATCTCTCTCTCCCTCCCTCCCCATCTTTTTCTCTTCCCCCTTATCTATGCCTTTAGGCAAGCTAGTTCATCTCATCTCCTCTGAGAGATTAAAATGTCAACACAACCATAAAGATGTGACCCAGATAATATGGGCTTGAAGGAAAAGAGTAAGGGTTGAGAGAGGAAAGAAGGGGGTGGGGGGAAGGAGGAGACAAAAACAACCTCTTAATTTTTTTGTACTAGTCCTTCAAATGGTGTTTGGAGATTTAAATTCTTCCTTCTACCCAAGGCATTCTCCTTCTCTTCCCCATCCCCCAAGAAACCGGACATGAAGAAACTGAGGCTACCGTCTTCTGGGGCTACCATCTCATCTTAGACTCTTTAGATTGTCTGTCTGACTCATAGTAAAATATGCATCTCTGGGGAAAGCACATTCTTAATAACTTATGTCTCATTAGGTTGCAGATCCATGAGGACAATGAAATGAAGTCTTCATTTTCTATAAAGGGACACAGATGATAGCTATTACTCGTCATAGAAGCCCATGTACAACCATGGGAAAACAAGATTTAGTTTCCATGACAGAAATCTAAAATAAGAATGATAATTTACATTTAGACAAAATACACAACAATCTTATAAGGTCAAGAAGGCTTATCCCCATTTTATAGATGAATAAACTGAGGCAGAGAAATGATCTTGAATCATGCCTCACTGTGCACAACTAATAAGTGGCAAAACCAGGATTCAATATTTTTCTATATTTTCTGACTTCTAATTCAGGCTACTGTATGATTAAATAATTGCCTTTTCTTTCTATCCCTTTATGTTTGAATTTCATAGAAATCTCTGTTTCCTCAAAAAAGCATCAATCAGAGATCCACCTTCATTTGAATCCTGATTTCTAATTTCTATGAATAGGTGTTTGGTTTGAGAAACATTGACTGATGTCTCTGACTTCTCAGATGACTCAGTTGAGACCCTGTTTGACAGTGTGTTTTGGTGAGAAAGAATCAGGTGAGACCTGTATTCCAATTCTACCTCTGATAAAAGTCATGTGATCCTGAGCAAGTCATTTCACTACTTTGTACCTTAGTTTCCTCATCTTCAAAATGGGCATAATAATACTTAAAATATCACCTTTATAAAAGTTGCTATAAAAATCAAATGAGATAATTTATATAATGCATGCCTTGAAAATCTGTAAGGATTAAATAAAAATAAGCTATTATTATTATTTCAAGTAAAGAATAAATGAGTTGTATTTATAGTTGGTGCCTGAGGGAAAGGAGAGGAGGAGATAATATGACCTTACCAAAATAGAATGATTATTCATATCAGTAGGAGGTACATGCACTCAATCCCTTTGGGGAAGTTCGTAGTTTCCTTCCTTTGGCATTTTGGAATTCTTGGCACTTGTAAAGACATCCCTCTCTACTAAAGGTTTAGCAAGCTGCTGCCCTACCTCTCAAGTATTGACAGTTCAGTGGAAAAATAATTCAGCATCTCTGCTTCATCTATCTATCATGCTCTTAAGCTATTTGGACAAAGAAAAAATTGGGTCAACATTCCCCCAAAATAATTCAAAATACAGTCTTGGAGAGGGGAAGTGGGTTACAGTATAACAATCAACAAACTAACATCAAAAACTGGATTTTAATACTCTCTCTTCCACCTACTTCCTCTCTGTCCATGGAAAAAATCAACTACCTTGTTGTTTTGACTGTAAAATGAAAGAGAGTGATAACAGCATGATATATTGGGATAGATACTAAATTGGTGGTCAGAAGATCTGAATTCTAATCCTATCTCTGCCACTTCCTAAAGGAGTGACTTTAGGCAAATCATTTATTTCATCTGAGTTTTGATCTCCTCATCTATAAAAATATCATTTGTACTGCCTATAAGAATAAGATCCTAGCTGTGTGACCCTGGGCAAGTCATTTAACTTCCCTTGCCTCACCTTTTCCTTCTTTCTTAGAATTGATACTAAGACAGAAAGTAAGTTTTGAAGAAAAGGGGAAAAAAGGATAGAATAAGATGGTGTGTTATAAGCCTCTTTATATATATACATATATATTTATATATGTTATAAGGTCTTTTATGAATGAGTTATTGCTATCATGTTTAATAAGGACATTTTGAGGATAAAATGAAAATGTGAAATTTTCAACTTTGACAACAGTAGAAATATACTGTTGTATAAATGGAGATTTTGAATCTTGGACTTCATCCGCAGAAGTCCCTTAATATTTTCCAAAATTCCCTTTAATCTGTCCTGCGCCTCCACATTTGCATGATCACGTTATTATTTTATAAGTTCTGTAGCTCCTCTTTCTTCCTCTCTTCTTCACGAGTGTGGCTGAAGTTAGTTTTGCACCTTTTCGTTCTAATTTTTTATGTTAGTTTAGTATTAATAAAACTTTATAAAATATAATATTTAGTTCCCATATATTAATTTTAATCTCCACATTTTTATGAGATAAAGTTGACCTTCTCTTGTAATGTTACACAGATTGGTTGAAGAACCTGGTATTGCCAAGATATTGGAGTGGTTTGCCATTCCTTCTCCAGCTCATTCTATAGATAAGAAAATTGAGGCAAATAGAGTTAAGTGATTTGTCCAGGGACACAGACTGTAAGTGTCTGAAGTCAGGAAATTAGTCTTCCTGACTCCAGGCTCAGCACTCTATTCCCTACACCACCTGGCAGCACATCCTAACCATTAGAACTATCTAAAAGTGGAATGAGTCACTTCAGTAGATAGAGAGCTCCCGATCACTGGAGGTATTCAAGCCTAGGCTGAGTGACCATTTGTCAGGAATGTCATAGAAGTTTCCTCCTCAGGTATGGATTGGCCTGAATGGCTTCTGAGGTCCCTTTCAATTTTAAGATTCTATGTGACATCTGCATTAAACACACACACACACACACACACACACACACACACACACACACACACCACGCAGTTAATTTATTTCATTTGAGATGGTGAACCCAGACAGATTGACATACAAAATACTGAAGCATATTTAGCAAGTGATAAGGCATTATACAGAAAAATAAGGGGTTCAGTAAAGACACTGATAAAAGTAAAGGATTTGTGGGAAATTGTTAAATTGTGAAATCATTCCAGTTCTTCCCAACGTAGAAATGTCATTATGTCTCACAAACATTGCGACGCAGAATCTCAGGGACAGTTTACCAGTGAGCTGGAATTTAATTACATACATTATATACTGTCGGCTCTCAGATCTATATTTCTAGCCACGAACTCTCACTTGTGTGAAAATCCAATACATTGGAACTGCCCATAAGGCATCTCCACTCATTTCACTGAATCTTTCCTAAATGCCTACCATACATAGAGAGAACATCATGCTACACCCTGGGCACAAAGATAAATAAGACATGGTCTACACCTCACCTTGGTGAAGCTTGTAGCAAGAGGATAAAATACTTGGACAAATAACTCTATTATGCATGAGATAAGAAAAGCTTAAAAGAAGTGTATGAGAAGTCATGGAATATTGACAGAGCTCTGGACTTGGAGACTGGAACATCTGGGCTTGAATTATGCTTCTGACCTTTACTAGCTCTGAGACCGTAGGCAAGTCATCTGTAAGCCCCAATATCCTTATCTTCTAGAAATAGCCATTAGACCTGTAATCTTATCAGTATTGAGAAATCTCAGGTGAGGTTTTCCCTCTACCAATGCATATTAGCACCTTCTCTGTAATAATAGTCTTAGTGAGTTGCTTAAAAATTAAATGACTTTCCCAGAGTCACACAGTCAGAAGGCAGAAGATGTAAAATTTGACTCCAGGTCACCTGGACTCTATCTCTGAGTGGCCATGATGCCACTCATCATCATCAATGTAATTAGCATAATAATAACTATAATAAATATAATTTTATTATAATAATATAATAAAATAATAATTATATAGTAATTAATTAAAATAAAAATCATAAAACACTCATGAGGTTGTTATTAAGATGAAATAATACTATAAAAAACCTTGCAACTTCAAAAGTGCAACAGAAATTTTACTTATTGTTGCAAGGTTGTATATGAAGTGGTGTTCATTTAGATGTTACATAGTAAATATTATATTAATATATGTTATTTAAATACATATGAATATACAAACAATCATCCTATAAGTATTAATTATTGTTACTATTCCTTTCAAGCTGGGGCTTTTATAAATGAGTTGCATTTGTAGTTAAGGAGGGAAAACATGAAGATCAATAGATTAAACCTCAACTTATTATTTCTCTTCTACGATCACCAAAGAAAATCCACTTTGCCTTACTATATTTCTCAGTTCCATCAATGGTACCCTGAGTCTTCCTAATCAAGAGAGAATCATTTTTTTAACTCTTCTAGCTTCTCTATATAATTATGAGAAATCTTTTCATGTCTTCTTCAAAATGTTTCTCATATATATTCCTTTCCGTGCTCACTGACTGCTACCATCCTAGTTAGGTCCCATCAGAATATATTTAAATTATTGTGTTAGTCTCTAAAATGTTCTCTTTGTCTCTAATTATTCCACTTCTCCAGTTCATTCTGCATAGTATTATCAGACCAATCTTTCTAAAACACCACTGTTATCACATCATTACCTTGTTCCCTCCTCCTGTCTCCCTATTGCCTATTTCCCCCCTCTCACCCTGTGCCATCAAGTCTGAAGTCATTTACCTGGTTTTGAAAGAGCTTCATTTTCTAACTACACTCTATTTATTCAGCCCTATTTCTCATGTTTCTCTAGCTATTGCCACTTAAATCCCATAATAAAGTGGTTCTCCTCTCTACCATATATAGACATCATTCATGCTCATTCATGACTCTCCTTCCTCTGCTAGTCCTATTCCCTATTCTAAAAGTCCCCTTTCTCCTCCCCTCTTCCTTTTTTTAGTCTTTTTTTTATTTTATTTTTTAGAAAAAAATTTTTCCTTAGTTACATGATTCATGTTCTTACTCTCCCCTCCACCTCCCAACTCCCCCTTCCCCAGCCAACATGCATTTCCACTGGTTTCTTCATGTGTCATCCATCAAGACCTATTTCCATATTATTGATAGTTGTACTAGGGTAATCATTTAGAATTTACTTCCCAGATCATGTCCGCCTCAACCCATGTGTTCAAGCAGTTGTTTTTCTTCTGGGTTTCCACTCCTGTAGTTCTTCCTCTGAATGTGGGTAGGGTTCTTTTCCATAAATCCCTCAGAATTGTCCTGGGTCATTGCTCTCTTCCCCTCTTCCTACATAAATCCTATCCATCCTTTAAGGCTCAGTTCAAAGTTTCCCTCTTTCATGAAGTCATCTGAGACTTGTCTAGCCCACACTGATCTGTCCCTTCACTAGACTCTTGCCAAACACGTAGCTGGTATCACATGGTCATATAATTTGTCTCTGAATTTTTCTCACATGATTTCTCATAGATTATTTTGTTTGCCTAACTTATTGCTTTAAGAGCAAAAAAAAAAAAGTAATGTTTCATTATATCGTTTACAGCCTGAGAAACTAGAAGGCATTCAAAAATGTTTGATGATAAGGTGATTATAATTATCTTAGCATGTGAATTGCATCTATAGGTAAGAGTCATGTGTGGTCCACTGGCATGTTTGAAATGTTTGTAAAGGACAAAAAGGCAATACTTCCTAGTTTCACTCTCCCCTTCCTAACTCTCTTTATCTCTGTTGAGTGTAGCACCATTTTTCCAGTCACCCACATTCACAACCTAAGAATCAGCCAGTCAATAAGTATTATTAAATACTTATCATGGGGCAGGCCCTATGCTAAGTCTTGGGGATACAAAGAAAAACAAAAGACAATACTTGACCTTGAGGAGCTCACAATCTAATGGGGAAGACATAAAAACTACTATATCACATCAAGATGTAGGATAAAGTGTAGGTAATCAACAGAAGCAAGGTACTAGCATTTAAGGAGACCAGGAAAGGCTTCTTGGAGAAGGTAGAATTTTAATTGGAACTTAAAGGATGCCAGGGAAGCCAGGAGGGAGAGATGAGGATGAACAGTATTCCAGGCATGGAGGACAGCCTATGAAAATACTCAGTGTCTAGAGATGGAGTGTCTCATTCAAGGAACAACAAGGAGGTCAGTATCACCAGATCAAAGAGTATGTGGCAGGAAATAAAGTGTAAGAAGACCATAAATGTAGAAATGAGACAGGATATGAAGGACTTTGAAGACCAAACAGAAGATTTTATATTTGATCCTGAAGATGATAGGGATACACTGGCATTTATTAAACAGGAGAGTGATGTGGTCAGATCTGTGCTTCTGGAAAACTAACTTTGACAGCTGAGTGGAGGATGAACTGAAGTGGGGAGAGGCTTGTGGCAGAGACCCACCAGGAGTCTAGAGCAATAATCCAGGTGCAAGATGATGAGGCCCACCCCAGGTTGGTGGCAGTGTCAGAGGAGAGAAGGGGGTATGTACAAGAAGGGTGATAAAGATAAAAAATCAATATATTGGATATAGAGTGAAAGAGGATGCGAATTTGGGCTATAACACCTAGGTTTCATGTGTGGGTACTCAGAAGGACCTCATGCCTTCAACAGTAATAAGAAAGTTAAGAAGGGGAAAAAGTTTTGGGGAAAAGGTACTGAGTTCATTTTGCATATGTTGAATTTGAGTCATCCTTGACACTTTATTCTCACCTCATATCCCATCAGTTGCCAAGTCTTGCCAATTCGACTTCTCTTTGATTTTCCAATTCTCTCCACTTCATATACTACATAGCCATCATTCTCATTCAGGCCTGTCAAAGGCACAGCCCTAGCTTGAGAACCTTCTTAGTTAAGATCTATTTTGTGGTGGGAGCCAGCCAGGTGGTTCAGTGGATTGAGAGCCAGACCTAGAAATGGAAGGTCCTAGGTTCAAATTTGGCCTCCATCATTTCTAACTGAGTGACCCTGGGCAAATCACTTAATCCCCATTACTTAGCCATTACCATTCTTCTGCCTTGGAACTGATACTTAGTATTGATTTTAAGACGGAAAGTTGGGGCTGTTTGTTTTTTTTTTTAAGATTCTATATTGGGATGAAGTGAAGTGCTCTCAAGTCATTAAACACTGACACAAGGAAGCTGATGTTGCCCTAGCACAAGGACATGAAACAAGGATTTCAATGGTATTTAACTCCTCTGAATGAAGCTCTCCCTCATCTCCATCAAGAAATGCATCTCACAGGCAGCTAGATGGTTCAGTGGATAGAGAATCAAGCCTAGAGAACCCCTGGGTTCAAATCTGGCCTTAGACACTTCCTAGCTGTGTGGCTCTGAGCAAGTCACTTAAGCCCAATTACCCAGCCCTTAGCACTCTTCCGCCTTGGAATCAATATTTTGTATCAATTCTAAGACAGAAGGTAAGAGTTTAAAAAAAAGGGAAAGAAATGGATCCACTTCATAGGTCTTCAGGGTCTGGTAACCCATGTAGTCCTGAGTACCTACCAGATTTGAGAAGCACAGACCTCATGTGACAAGAACCTTTTTTTTGTTCCTAGATGACTAGAAGTTGCTTCAGGGAAGTTAGGACCAATCAGATGCTAGGGGCAACTTTGTCTTGGGTTTACTCATGTTGACGGGAAGAAGGGGTGATGGGGAGTTAGATAAGGAAGCTACCTCAGAAGCTGAGGCCCATCAGTTTGGGAGGTAGCTTTCTCTTTTTATAGGTAAACTTGACTTCCTCTTTTTGTGTGTAGGAGGAGGAAAGAAGTTGCCAGGGAAATTCTAGGCCTATCACTTCTTACTTTGATTATTGCAATAATCCCATAAATTGCCTCCCCGAATTTAATCTCTCATTTATTCAACCTACCCTACAAAAAGACACCAGAATCACACTCTTAAAGCACAATTCAGACCATGTAGTAACTCCCCAGCTCAAGAAATATCAGTAATTCCCCATTGCCTATATTACAAAATGCAAATTCATCACTTTGACATTTAAAGCTTTTTTACAATTTAGCTGCAGTCTATCTTCTCAATCACATTACATATTACTCTCCCTCATGCACTCTACATTCTAGCCAAATTAACTCATTTGCAGTTCTATGTATACAACATTCCATCTCCTGCCTTCCTGCTTTTGCCTTCCCTGAAGTATTTATTAATCTATTCCATGTCTACAATGCTATCCTTCCAGGGTCAGTTAGATAAGTGCTACCTCAGAACTACCTGGACTATGTCTCTGGGTCCCTGGGCTTTTATAAGTGAGATCTCTCCTTACCTTTCCTAGAATCATTTCTAGACCCTGTCTCAATGTAGGTATGCCCTTATAGAGCTCCTATTTGTTTTGTATTATCCCATTAGAATGCCAACTTCTTGAAAACAGGGCTAGTCCACATATCACACCACTTCCCTGACCAGACCTCTTTGGGTTTATTTTGTAGACATCCTTTATTTACTTACCTATCTACCTGTTTTCCCTCTAGAACACCAGAGCTCCTTTGGAACAGAGACTATTTCACTTTTTTAATTTGTAACTCCAGCACCTAAGACAGTGTCTGGCATATAATAGGTCCTTAATAAAAATTTATTGACTGATTGGCTAGAAAGCAGAGTTCAAACTAGAAAGAAGGGAGGAACCCAAGGGTTATGAATTTATTTCTAGGGAGGATCAATTTAAGGAGAAAAAAATGTCATTTTTGTCTATGCTTCTCAGCCTGAGAATGACTAAGAAACCCTGAGAGATGTCCTCTTAGTCAGAATAGAATTAAAGAGAGCTTTGGAACAGCATTACATTGAGAAGAAGGCAGAATACAAGGCCAAATTTATCTTTTCAAACTCTTTTTTTGTTATTAGGGAAGGAGGCAAAGAACAGAAAGTGGGAGAGAAGGGACAGGAAGAAGAAAATGGCCTCATGAGCTTAAAATGTCTGTTTTTTCATTTCAGCACAAATTGAAGTGATACCATGCAAAATTTGTGGCGATAAGTCCTCTGGAATCCACTACGGAGTTATCACATGTGAAGGCTGCAAGGTATGAGACTTCAATAGAACCTGATCAAAATTACCAGCGCTCTTAATGATGATACTTAAGTTGGATGGCTTCCTTTTAATTCATTATATACATATATTTATATGTATATAAGTGTGTGTGGATAAGCAATATATGTGTATAGAGAGAGATATGGATTGTGTATTTGTATGTATAATGACTGACCAGTCACCAGTGCCTTAAAAATAGCTTTTTGTTCAGGGCACTGAATTATTCACATCCACAGCAGCCATAGAAATACAGTGGTTTGCCGTGTTAGCAGTGTTGTCCCCATTAAACTTGAGGGCACTTGCTACCTGTGAGGGCAAATTAAAGGTTAAGAATGAATATTGTAAGGTGATAACTATAAACATTTCCCCAAGCCTTTTAAGAAAGGAGAAGCCAGTCTAACAGTTGCAAAAGGAATTTCGCTACCTTCCACTTTCATGGTCAAGAAGAAAAGCCAAAAGAATTTTAGAACTGCAAAAGATCTTAGAGGTCATCTAACTCAAACTCTTCATTTTACAGATAAGGAAACTGAGGCTCAGGAAAGAGAATTCATTACCCAAAGGCAGCATGGTAAAGCAGAAAATGTGCTGCTTTTAGAATCAGTGGCTGTATCTATCAGTGACATAGGGGGAAATAATAGTAGTTCTGGAGTCAGAGGACCTAGGTTCAAATCTTACCTCTGATGTTCGACCTTGGGAAAGTCATTTCTCCTGCATGAGCCTCAGGTTCCTCTTTGGTAAAAATGAGAGGCTTAGTTAGACTAGATACCCTCTGAGGTCCTTCCCAGCTCTCGATCTTTGATTCTAAATCACCCCACTTCTGTGGATGCCTGTTTTCTATTAAGATGGACCAAATGATCTCTATGATTCCACCCATCTCTAAATTTAGGATTGTATTTTGTCACAGAACTGGAAATTAGAAATCAACATTTTCTGATTCCTTTCTCCTCTGCCTCGTCTTCCAAAAACCAATAGAACTCAAGTGAGTAGTTTCCCTTTCAAAGAAATCCTAACAGAAATGAAACAGTTAACACGTATCTAGTCTGGAAGCTAACCAAATTGGATACATAACAAGAAGTTTACAAAATAAATGATGTGGAGTAAAAAGGGAGCTATAGATCAAACATTAAGGGGGAAATGAGAACTGTTACACAACTGTTTCGAAGTCGCATGGGTGAGGACTGCAAATAGAACATGTAAAATGCAGCGCAGCATGTGTGGGGAAAGGTGACATTACAGGTGCAGTTATTGGAAAGAGCAATTACAGCCTTGATTGAAGATGCAAGCAAAGTGAATCATTATTTAATGTCAGTAAACTGAGGCGAGAAACAGCACAGTCATAGATTATGAGATCCGATCTTCATTTGAAGAGACTTTCAAATATAAATGAAACAAAGCCCCATTGTAACACCATTGAATAGTGATGCTGGGTGAGAAATTGACAAGTCTTTTTATAATGCTCCCACAAAGTGTGATCCCAGTAATTGAAATTGGCACCAAAAAGGGAGGGGGGAGGAAATAAATGATAAAAGGAAAAAAAGAAAGGGAAAAGCTTTATCTCAGTAACCAGTCAACATCCTGAGCTCCCTTGGATATGATTAGTGTTAATCCTTTTGTGAACCTCCAGAGATGTCCCTTAATATTTTCCTGCACCGCAGCCTTATAATTAAAGGTTAGAAATATATCAGCTGCATGCATTTCTTCCTTCCCTGGCTACCATTTCCTATAGTGAAGGTAAAATAACATTATCTCTCTTCCCTCTCCTGGAATCAGTTGTTACTTCTTATGGGCAAATAGACATCATTTTTTTTCCCCTAACTTCCTGAGATGCTGGAGTTACGATGTTACAGGGAAAGATGCTTTGCCTTTTGTTGGATTTTAAATAATCCATTCTTTTTTCACATAATATTTATTGAAAGATTGTATCACTCAGTTCAATGTCAAGTGAAACTGGTTCGTGTTTCATTGTTTAAAAAAAACACCTAGATGAAATGGGGGGGGAAATGCCTCTCAAAGTGTGGAGTAATGTTTTCCATTTAGAATCCAAAACATTTTCTCAACAATATTTTCTTCTCTGTGCTATATTTAACCTAATTAGAATAAAGGTAAATTTAGATTCCAAGAGATTAAATGGCTTGCCAAATGTAAAACAACAGGTCAGTAGCCACATTGGGAATAACATTTAAGTCATCTAGTTTCTACTCATCTTCTCCCTTCTGCCTTTCTTCGAATAGAAATCAACCTTCAGCAAAGAATGAAGCTATTGTTCTATGGGGTACTCTAAGGTTTGAGTTAAAATGACATCCTGAATCACAGATTGTAAAAGAAATCTTTAATGAATAAAAAATTGAAAACGTGCTATAATTTTCTTCAAATAAGAACCTCAAAGATTTTTTTAATAATAGCAAAGCAACACTCCACATCAACCCTCAAATGTTTCGTGACATTATTTTCAAGTCAGTACCAACAACTCATTTTTAAATAACATTGACTCAGCTCATGCATTCATTCAAATCCCTGTTCATTCAATAAAATTTGAAACAGAAACTACTTTTCATGCCAAAAAGCACATTTGCAATAATGAGCAACAGATAAGCAAGAAATGCCTCATAATTAGTGTCAAATTGGCCTTAAATTAAGCCTGTAGTTAGTTATAGCTTCGGGAAAATGTTTCTCTGTCAGTATCGGACCTGTACTCCACAGTTTTTCATCAATTCTTTGGCTAAGCAGCTCTTAAGTACCAAAAGGTACAAACCACACAATGCTTATTGAAATATAAGTTTCATGTCACTATTAATCAAGGCATGTTTGCTGAAATGATGCTGTATGACTTATTTTCATGGATTCCTGGAAGCCATATTACTTCTTTTGGGGACTTGTCATAACCTCAATGCAAACACTGGTCCTTGGGTGTCAGCCCAGTTTCCATCTCATTGTGAATCGAGGCTCTACTGCAATCCAGATCTCTCATTTGGCTATGATTTACACCTCTGGATCCCACTGTTGTCACTCTTTAAACCTCACAGTCCCATTCCACTGGATAAATTACATCTATGGCTATGCTGTGATCATGCTAGTCCTTTTCAATGCATGGCATTAGCATTAGCCTTTCCAAGGGGCAAAGGAGGGGGGTAGCGAAATCCAGAGCTGGTTCTGGTACTAGAATGAAATGGTTGGTCTGCCCTCGAGTTAATTTCTGAGGTCCAACAAGTAATTAACTGGGAGTCTAAGTTCCATTAGATAGTTAGGAAAACACAGAGGCTGATGACTCTGACCAAATAGTTTACTCAAGGCCACTTAGCAAATCAATCAATAAATATTTATTAAATGCTTTACTAAGCACAAGGCACAGTGGTAAGTGCTGAGAACCCAAAGGAAAATAAAAAACAGCCCCTGCCCTTAAGGAGCTTACAATCTAATGGAGAAGATGCTGAGTTCTTTCTGAACTGTTACCTCATGTGTGTGAGAGTTTGTGTGTGTGTGTGTCTTTCTGTGTGTCTATTTCTGTTTCTCTGTGTATGTGTATGTATGGCCAGGCATAGAATTCACCCCATTTGCCTTTCTTAGAGCAGTGTAGAACCATGTGGGGAGAACATTGGTTCTGTCAATAGACCCAGGTTCCAATCCAATAAATGTCAGAGGACACTTATCATCTTCATGACCTTAAACAAATCATTTAACCTCCATGGACTGCATCTGTGAAAAGATAGACTGGAAATTCCATCTAGTTTCAGATCTATAATCCTATCTTTAGACATAAGTATACTCTCCTGTTTCTCACTTAGGGCCTAAGGACAGACAGAAGCCTTTGGTTTTGTGCTTATTCCTAGTTTATTGGTTTGCATGACATATTCTGTGTACATTGTCCTCTCTGCCTTCCTATTTCTGCCATCATCTCCATGGAATGCTATTATTTTTCCTAGAGAAAGTATCCATTGTCATTAATGGGGGAACCTAAACAGGGTCCAAAGGAGGTGTCCAGAGAGTTTTTACACATAAAACAAATTGTGCTGACAGTGAATCCCCTCCAAAGAAACCTCACTGTAGAGAATAGCCCCTCTGTGCATAATAATGGTTCTTGGGTTTTGTTTCCTAAAGATATCTCTCTCTCTCTCTCTCTCTCTCTCTCTCTCTCTCTCTCTCTCTTTTTTTTCTCTCTCTCTCTCTTTCTCTCTGTGTCCTTCTCTCTCTCTCTTTCTCTCTCTCTCTCTCTATCTCTCTCTCTCTCTCTGTCTGTCTGTCTCTCTCTCTCTTTCTCCCTCCAGGGATTCTTTCGAAGGAGCCAGCAGAACAATGCTTCTTACTCCTGCCCAAGGCAGAGAAACTGTTTAATTGACAGAACGAACAGAAACCGATGCCAACATTGCCGGCTGCAGAAGTGTCTTGCCCTAGGAATGTCTCGAGATGGTAAAGAGTTAACATCTTGCTCTCCTATTTAAGCTCTTTCAAATGACTGCTGCTTTGCTGGAGCCAATTTAAAGCCCTGTTACAGTTTCCAGAGGGTGGGAATGTGGAAGAGGAGAAATGGGGAAAAAAAGACCATCCTGATAGCATATTAACTTGAAACACAGAAGTTTTCTGGTGGGGGAGACAGAAACACATATCCAAGTGTGTTTGGTGAGAAAGTAACGAGCTGAACAGGTGCGTTGTTCACGCTGAAGGTAGGGGAAGCAAAATGCTTAAAAAGAAGCTTTGCAACACAGAGAGCTGAAGAGATTGGATAAGTGACATCCCTAACCTGAGACATACCTGCTAGTTAGGTGTGAGTTCAGCTAATAGGCCTGATGGATTTCTACTTGTAAGCAACTGGGTTCGTGAGCTCTTGTAGTTGATCAGGTCTATCTAGCAGATGATTTTTCTTATCCTAAAACCTATCCTCCAGCTCCCAGCTGACCCTTAGCAAAGACCCAGCTGGCGAGGCCCAGTGTGTATTAGGAGACAGTTTATCCCAGGATCTAACACAATGGGGACCCTTTCCCATAGCTACCACTCTAAGTTCCTCAACTGTGAACCTCATGGATAGAGCCACATTTTCTCTCCCAACTAATTCCTCCATAAAGATAAGAAGGGAGTGATGCTTTGGACAGAGAGGTAGGGGGAAGGTAAGGAGTTAGAGCCATTTGAGCTTTTCTAACATATTGCAGAGAATCTTGAAATCCTAACAAATACCTAAATGGTGTTACTCCCTGATGACCCACATGACCTTGGGCAAGTCACTTAACCCCTCTGGGCCTCAGTTTCCTCACACGTAAATGAGGGAATTGACCTATGTGAACTCTTAAGTCCCCTCTCCTTTTAGCTCTATGACCCTATGGTGAGATTGATCTCTTCGGCAATCGAAGATTCTGGTCACACTCTCTCCACTATAGTTCTAAACAAGAAGAGGCAACCCTATACTCGTATTCCAAAGTGATGATAATTGGCATTCATTTACTTTTAGTATACTTTGTGGGCAACTAGAGCTAGTGTGTGGCATGTTTTTTGAGCACCTGGATAAATTTAATGTGACATATAACTTGACAGCTAACATATAAAATACTCAGTCCTTAGCTTGCCTTCTCTAAACAGGAAAGTCCTTCCAGGTATGTCATTTGAATCTGCAGTTCCCTGTGTCCCAGTGGCATCCACCCCCACACCCTCCTGGAGGAATCTGCCTTGCTTCATCTGAGAGCATCAAAGAAATACCTTTTGATTTACAAACATGTAAAGAAACAAAAATGTAGGCATCTTCGAATCAACCATGCTTTGGTCCTTCTTCCCCCTTCCCTTTACTATTTCCAAAGAGGGCTACTCCCAGGGATTATGTGTCTGGAAACTAAATCATCTCACCAGAGGCTTCCATGTGACATGATCTGACCCATGCTTTAGAAAGATCCAGAAAAGGGGGGAGGGGAGGAATTTTGCCAGTGACTAAAAATAGCATTCATTGGAATTGGTTTGGAAGGATTACACATGAATTTGAATTGTGGGTTATGTAATTCATTTCTACCATGTGAAGGCAGCACATTAATTGCTACCAACTTAAAAGCCTCATTTATAAAAGAGGTGTGAGCCCTGAATATTGGTGCTGCTGCTGCTGCTGCTGATGATGATGATATTTCTATGGTGCTTTAAGGTTTACAAAATATTTTACAAATAGCTTATTTTATCTTCTGAAACATAAGGGCTATTATTATCTCCATTTTACAGATGAAAAAACGAGGCAGACAGAGGAAGGGAGAGAAGAAATAAAGGAAGGAAAGAAACATTTATTAAATGCCTATTAGGTGTCAGACTCTGTGCTCAGCACTTTACAAATATTATCTCTCAACCCTCCTACAAAGTAGGATTTATTGTTCATTATTATTATACTCATTTTGTAGTTGAGGAAACTAAGGCAGACAGAAGTTAAGTGATTTGCCCAGGTTACACAACTAGCTAGCATCTGAAGTCACATTAGAACTCAGATCTTTTTGACTCCAAGACCAATTTCTATTAAATTTTTCTGTTTCTATTAGAGTCACTTTTCTGTTTCTATTAAAGAGTCACTACAATTAAAGAAAACATACTCTCTTCTCACTGTCAAGATTGTGGATGTTGAATATCTATGGGAAAGAAAGAGTTACTGCCAAGAGGACTCAGGCAAGGAGTCAGTAGGGATTTGTCAGCCCACAGAAGAGAGGAGGCTTCTCACCTACCATGGCATAATAAGGTTCTGGGGGCTATTTAATAGTGGAAAAACATTCTCAAAGAAGGGAGGAATAAGTTGCATTAAATAAGCCTCTGAGCAAATAAAAACAAGATGATGTCTAAGGACACTGGAGACCTAAGGATGATGAGGAGCAGCCAAATCATGGGTCAAACAATCATCCTGAAGCTGCCAGAAATGGCTTCCAAAATATCTCCTGCAAATGAGTACAAGCCAAACAAATGGTGAGGAGAAGGGGGTGAACAGACAGAAAAAATATATTCCTCTATTGAAGTGAAAGGCCTCTTCTTTATCATGTAATGTGGAGAAGATTTGATTTTTCTGAAGTTTTTATGTAGCCCAAAATGTCATGTCTTGGACTGGTTAAGTAAGCATTCCCAAAGTGCTTTAAAGGCATTAATAACGGGCAGATTAAGACTGCTCAATCTAATTTGATTCAATAAGTATTTATTATATGCCAGGCACTGCGCTAGGCTCTGGGAATACAAAAACAGAAGTGAGTTTAGACCCCACTAGAGAGAGCCATGTACCGAGAAAGGTCAATGCAAAATCTATGCAATACAAATTGCAAAGTGATTTAGGGGGATTCAGACAACTGGGAATGGGGAGATAGTGAAAGAGAGGACCCAGAAAGGCCTTCTTATGAATCAAGCCTTGAATGGTGCAAGGGATCCATGAGGTAGATGTGTGGAAGGAGAACATTCCAGGTAAATGGGGTCATCTTGTACCTAAGCAAAGAGATAAAAGATCAAGAAAAAGCAAGAATGCACAATGAGTGATGGAGAGCAATGTAAAATAAGCATAGGTATAGAAGAATTGCCTGGAACCAGATTGCACATGGCTTTAAATCACAAAGAGAAACATTTGCGATTTATTTGAGAAGCAGTAGGAAACCAATGCTGTTTGAATAGAGGAGTAACATGATCAGACCCAAAATGGGAAAGGAAGGAAAAGAGAGAAGGAGGGAAGAAAGAATGAATAAAAGGAAGGAAGAAAGAATGAATAAAAGGAAGGAAG
>NC_058130.1:198305587-198344280 GCF_016433145.1 Gracilinanus agilis
GAAGGAAGGAAGGAAGGAAGGAAGGAAGGAAGGAAGGAAGGAAGGAAGGAAGGAAGGAAGGAAGAGAACTAGACAAAGAGAAAACCCTAGCATTTGTACTCTACTTGAAGCAAATGAAGATAGAGACAGAGACTAGACCTATGATTTCAATGGTACAGGGAACTTCCAGATAAGGAAATTCACTCACTTTCCATTTCTGTAATTAATGACCTTAAAATTTCCTAAAATACTGAGAAATCAAGTGACTTGTCAGGGATTACATAGCCATCATATGTAAGAGGCAAGACTTGAGCCCAAATCTTCCCTGGCTCCAAGGCCAGTTCCTCTACCCCCATACCCTGTTACTTTTCAGGATAAAGACTTCTAATTCCAAATAGCCAAGAGATGACTTTAAACTGAACTTCTGATAGTATTTTATTTCAACTGATATACATTCCTGGGCCCACTAAAAAGAGAAGGTAGTGCCTTTCTAAAAGTATGTGTGAATGTCTCAGCCTTTTGAGAACTTTTTTTAAAACAAATATATAACATAATAAAGTAGAAAGAGATTTAGACCAGAAGTCAATAAATGAACATTTGTGAATTACTGTGAGCCAAGCACTTAAGGATACTCAAACACCTTCTAGTTATGTGACTTTAAGCAAGTCTCTGAAGTAAGCTGCTGGACTTTAGTCCCCTCCTCCATCAAGTGAAGGGAATTAGATTAGATTACCTATATACATAAGATTTCTTCTAATTCTAATATTCTATGATTGGTTTTCTGGGAACAAAGAGAGCAGAAAACTTCTGAACCCAGGTTCTATGTCAGTGCTTGAACAGATTACTTGCAAAGCCACAAGTAAAGGCATTCTCTTCAGTAGTGTAGACTAAAGCAAAGCCACATTTTCTCATAATGGGCAATCATCATCAATGCCCTTCCATAACTCAAATTCTGACTCTGTCAGTTATTAGCTGCATAAATTTGGGCAAATCATCCCATTCCTCCTGGGTAAGAATGGACCATAATATTTGCTCTGAATATATCATATGATTGTTCCAACTGCTTTGTAACTCTTAGGGTGCTCTATAAATATAAATTTATAGGATCATAGATTTAGAACTAGAAGGAACTGAGATGCTATTGAGTTTTTTGCAGTTAAGTTTTTTATAGTTGATGAAATGGAGGTCCAGAAAACTTAAGTTGCCTAAGATATCACAACTGGAAAGGTGAGGGAGTCCAAATCTAGATCTTTCAGCCCCAAATCTCATTCTTTTCTCACTTCAGCAAAAGACAACTTACCTAAGAAACTGGGAGCTTCTCTCTAGCTCTTTTAATACTTCCCAGGTATCAATGCAGAATTCCAGTGTTATCTCTGATTTTCACTCCATGACCAAGCAACCTCCTTTTCTGATATCGTCACTGGTAACAAACTACTAGCTTCCCAGATTCACCTACTCTGAAATTCTTACTCTAATTTAGAATGTCTCATAAGTTTATCAATTTAGAGCTAGAAGAAACCACAGAATGCCGTCTACTCCAACCCCTTCAATTCGTGGATAATAAAGTTGAGGCCCAGAAAGATAAATAGAATTATATAAGATTCCAGCATAAGTAAGTGACTATATGCAGAATTCCAACCCAAGACCTCTTACTTTTCAGAGACCATCAAATTCAACCCTTACCTAAACAAAAATATTCCCTTCTATAATATCTCTTACAAGAAATCATTCAGCTTCCACTTAGGAGACCTTCTAGTACTGGAAACTTAAAGCAGCCCATTCTACTTTGGGACAACATAGTTTGTTGGAAGTTCAATTGTAAGGTTCTTGAATGTGACAATAAGGAAGCATGGCTATTTTTGTTCTAAGAACAAAGCAGTCCATGATAACCTACACTCCACACTAATAGTTCAACATCCTGGTGAAGCGAAGGTTGGGAGTGTGGAAAAGGGGAAGAAGGAAGACATTGTCAAAAAATATTGCTCAATGGAGAGCCTCTGCACTATCATTAATATCATCATTTTCGACCCTATTCTTATTTGAAACTAAATATTAATTAATGTCCAAGATATTGGTAGGCATTTTAAGTTTGTAGTAAGATGAAAAATGCATGATTCTCTGATCTCAAGTACCTCATAAAGTCTGAGGGAGCAGACATGTATAAGAAAAAAAATTTCATAATCAGTAATAGCCTAAAAGGCTGAATTCCAAAAACATATTAAGAAGATATTCAAAGAAGAATAAACTTTCATTGCTTAGCCCATGACTACTTCCTGATCTTCTTCCTCCTTTCTTATTGGAATGGCTAGAGATACTGCTTAAAGAATGTGATAGAGAGGACAAAGAGAAAAAAAAAAAGAAGAAAGATTTCCTATGCATGTATTTGGTGGATACTGAATGTGTTTCCTGTTCAGGTGTGGTTTTATCATAGTATTAAAAAAAAAAAACAACTTAGAACCAGAAAGGATCTCAGGATCGTCCAATCTACCTCTCATTCTCATTTTACAGGAGAGGAAATTAAGGTCCAGATAAATTAAGCGGCCTACCCAGGGTCATATAGGGAGCTGTGTGTCTGAAGCAAAAGTCAAACGGAGGGCAACTTAATTCTAGTGCTCCTACCACTACCCCGAGGGATGTCTCTCAGTCTAGAATAACTTCTGTGGTCTCTTCCAGCACTGAATGAGATTTCAGGACAAATCAATTCAATTAACTTATTTTTCCTCTGTCTGCTAGAGAAACCTAAAGACAAGATAGATAGATAGACAGATAGACAGACAGACAGATAGATAGATGACAGAGAGATAAGGAGATAGATCATGCTATATGTTTGGAATGCCTACAAAATATACAAAGTCCCTGAATCTTAACTATTCAATGGTTTATGTTGGATTTAGGGGATTTGGGGAAGGGTAGGGGATAAGAAGGGTGAAGAAACATACGGAGATGGGAAAACTCTGAAAAGTGTCAATGATAAGGCCCTGGGGTTTACACACCCACAAACTATCCGATAAATTTTAGTGATTATATGGTATATAGTCAAGATTTGAGGAAAGTGAATAATTCATTCTAGTTGGCTGTGTCTTTCAGGAATTTAGTCACTGGATATTTTTTCTCTTAAGTCAAAAGAGAGAAATAAATATATCCAGAGAGCTAATGGAGACCAGAAATGTACACATCTATGATTTTTATTTCCTCCTTTCTTATCTTTTAAGATAGAGTTCCTTCTGAGGACAGCTAGGTAGCTCAGTGGATTAAAAACCAGGCCTAGAGATGGAAGGTCCTGGGTTCAAATCTGAACTCATACTTGTTAGCTATGTGGCCCTGGGCAAGTCACTTAACCACCCCACTGCCCACCCCTTACCACTTTTCTGCCTTGGAACCAATACACAAAACTGATACTAAGACAGAAAATAAGGGTTTTTTAATTTAAAAAAAAAAAGAATCTATCTCCTTCTCTACAGGACAGCATTAGGCATTCTGTCAATCTATCATTGTGACCCAAAGTTGTTTTCTAATAAAGATATACCCCAATTCTTGACCAAAGCAACTGAGAAGTTGGTGCATTTATTTGTAGTGGGAAACCTTGTGTTCTGAAGTAATAGCTGCTGCCAGTCACTTAGGATGCTAGGACTAACAGCTCAACAAGCATTTATTACATGCTAGGCATTGGGCTAAATAGTAGGGGTGCAAAGACAAAAATTAAATACACCTGATTCTTAAGGGGAGTTCAATTCTATTGGGAGGAAACAAATATATTCAATTAAATAAATGTGGGATGTGGAAAGAGAAAGGGGGGAGAGAAAGAGGGAAAGGGAGAGAGGGAGAAATCGAGAGAGGGCGAGAGAGCCTAATTTGGGAAGGACACACTAGTAACTTGGGGCATCAGGATAAGCCTATGGTAGGAAGTGGCCCTTGAACTGAGCCTTGAATGAGGCTACAAGGCAAAGGGATAAAGGAAGGACATCTCAGGCCAAGGCACACAGAGGGGAGATGAAATGTCACGTATGAGGAACAGTCACTAGAAAAAGAAAACATTGTATCTTGTTTTCTGCTTTTCCCCCCAACTCAGCTGTCAAATTCGGGAGGATGTCCAAGAAGCAGAGGGACAGCCTGTACGCAGAAGTACAGAAGCATCAGCAACGGCTTCAGGAACAGAGGCAGCAGCAGAACGGGGAGGCAGAGGCCCTTGCCAGGGTCTACAGCAGCAGCATCAGCAATGGCCTGAACAACCTGAATAACGAGACAGGAGGCACCTACTCCAACGGGCACGTCATTGACCTGCCAAAGTCCGAGGGTTATTATAACGTGGATTCGGGCCAGCCGTCCCCAGATCAGTCAGGACTGGACATGACTGGAATCAAACAGATAAAGCAAGAACCTATCTATGACCTCACTTCTGTACCCAACTTGTTTACCTATAGCTCTTTCAACAATGGGCAGTTAGCACCAGGGATAACCATGACTGAAATAGGTAAGTGAATTGTTCATCTTTTCAAACACTTCTTAGCAATTCAGTCTAAAAGGGGTGTCAGTCTCTTCCAATGGGACCACTTCCCTAAATCAGATTTAGAATACATAAAAATCGAGCAGGGGCTTCCACTCTTGTTCCAGTGAATCTCTTTGCTCTTCCCTTCCCGAACCCTGGCCCCAAAAATGATTATTTAAATCAAGGGAAGAAAAAAAATGGGGAAATGCTCTCAATGAAGAGGGCTGCGTTTCTGTTACAGTGGTGTGACCCTTTGGAGGATAAATGAGGTATGTATAATGAGAGGATGTCTGCCAATCAAAGAAATTCAACAAAAGGGTTTATTAAGCTCCTCCTTGTATGTCAGACACTGTGCTAGATGCTGGGAATACAAAGACAAAAATAAAACCTTGCTTACCTTGAAGATGCCTACCCTCTCCTCACTGGAAGTTCACAGTGACGTATCTAAGTAATGCTAGAGGTAGCTAGTATCATGCAAAGAGTAATGGAGACTTGGGGTCTTTTCTCAGTCCTGCAGCCTTGGGCAAGTAACTTAACCTATGCAGGCCTCCGTATTCTCCATTAAATGAGTTTGCACTAAATGACCTCGCTGGTCCTTTACACATCTAACATTACAGTCATTCAATATTTTGTGCTAGGAAGGCTTTTAAAAAAATTAAAACATAGTTTTATAGTTGACGTAGTTTTATTCTGAGTTACTGGCAATTGTTTAGGTGGATAAGGAGACGAGTAGCTCCTGCACCAGACTCAAGAAGGCTTGAGTTCAAATCCAGCTTTAAACATTTGCTAGATGTACAGCCCAGAGAAAATCATTTCTGTTTACCTCAGTTTACAAAGTGCCTAGCATATAGGGTTATATAAATGATAGCTATTACAATTTAGGTCATTTTTAGAAAGCCATGGATCATAACAGCAATTCTAAATTAATTAAATAAAGATTTTCAATTAAAAAATAATAATAATGGCAGAAATTAGAAACTGTCAGAAAGGACTTATTCAGGTGTATCCTATAATAGGTCACAATGTGAGTAGATGAAGAGTTTTTCTTTCCTTCTTTCCCCTCAGTTTTAATACTCTTTCTCACAGCCAAGACGACCCTCTCCCTATTGTGGTTCCCCAGGCCCCAATTTCTGAATTTCCTGATCCCCATTTCAATGACCACCATTTTCTCCACATTAAAATGAACTATTCTTTGTTCCATTTCATCAGGACCCTGCCAGGTAACGGACTAACTAACCTTATAAAGTAACAAACTAAAACTTCAATGAAAGATTGTTGTTTAATATGTGACCCCCCTCTAGAGAAGGATTTGATTTCTCCAGTGGTCTCTTTCGCACTTTACTCCAAAGGTATGGTTCATATGGGAATTTCAGGCACCATGGACAGCTTGAGAGAGAGATATTTTTGGTCACTGGAAACCTTTTAGGGCCCTCAAATCACAACATGTAGGCTACCACCTACTCTGCTTCTGCCTAGGGCTAGTCCTATAAATAGGACTCCAGGGGAAGTCTGAGCACAGTTTCAGTTCCATAGGCTCTAAACACTTGGTTCCTCTCCCAGATCTTTCAGTGTATGTGCACTCGCACACACACAACCACTTGGTCCTTGTGGCGGTGACCTGTTACTGACTGGTGTGTCGTATGTATCCTCCCCCCTTCTCCCTGCCCTCTCCAGCCATCTGGCTAGGGAAGAAGAGGTATATAAATATAAAATGTAAGTATTTAATTCCCTCTTACAGCGACCCAGTATGTTTCAGTATATTAAAAAATAGAAGGTTCAAACTTTCATTAATATTCACAACTATGAAACTATTTAGAAGGGAACCTGTTAAAACTTTGGTCCCTTCCGAAGGCATATGGAACAGCGTTTTGTCTCTGCATTTTATCTCAGCACCTAGTTTATTACTCAGAGCAGGTATTTTTTAAATGCCTCTTGTATTGGATTTTTGGAACCCTTCCTGGTAGATCATATCAATCATTCTTTCCCTGACAGGGAAAGAAAAAGTAGAGGTTTTCTTTCATTTTTATTTAATAGCTAATGATTAGATTGAGTTATTTGGAAAATGTGTTACGATGCTATTTAAAGAAGTGTGTGTGTGTGTGTGTGTGTGTGTGTGTGTGTGTGTGTGTGTGTAGCCTCCTCTCTGGCCTTCTTTTCTCAAAGAGAAAATTCTCCCAAGATATCAGGGACCACAGGATTCACTGTTTCTCAGTGCTAGTAGCACCCTGGATTTCTATCACAGACTAGCAATCAAAATGAAACCAGCTTTTTAACCGATTTATTTAAAGGCATACGGAGCCTTTAAAGCTTTCCTCATCAGGGATAAAATTCAAAGTTTTTTTCTTATCAGAGGAGCAAATGGGGCTATTAAACTGCCCCCTGACCTCTCACAAGCTCAGTGTGCCTCCACTCGCCCACCCATCCCAGTGCCCCTCTTTGCAACTGGTCCCTTCTGTTCAATTTCTGTAGAACTGCATCGCCATCTAGTGGACACACCAACTCCTGTCTGATCAAACATGCTTGTGCCCACTAGCCTCTGAGAGGCTCAGACTTTACTAATCCTGTCAAGGGAAAGGAAATGAATCTGTAACAATCTTCCTAGTTTGGTATAAATTCTGGCATTATATATATATATATTTTTAAGTCCCTTAATGGGAACATTCGGACTTTCTCATTCCACATTCTTCCTCCCCTCCAGGTTTACTGCACTGAGTGCCCCGTGGCGCTCTCCAAGGTGCACAGGTCTTATATTCCAGTTACATGTCAGCCCATTCTAATATGATGGGACTGGCTGTTAGTGGATCTACATACATTTTGTCTGAATGTCAAAAGAAAATTAAACGAGCATTTTAAAAGTATAGAATTAAGCCATGATCTGACCATATTAATTCTATATTATACTATAGTGTCTTTCATTGTATCATTATTCCATGCCAGATTATAACCGAAGTTTCTTCCTCATCAAATTTTTTTGATCTTCAAAAGGTCTGCTTTGTTTCCTCTGGGCTCTAGGGCTGGAAACAAGAGAAGATTAGAGCAGGTCATTGCTTTCATATTTAGTCAATTTGAAAATATATCCACGGTGTTGCTTTTTACTAGTTTTCTGATCAATCCCCTCAGAGAAGAGCCTGTCAGTTTTAAAACAAATAATAACAACATTTCTTTTAAAAGCCCCAAACCCAGCTTTACTAGAAAGTCTAAAGTAGTCCCAATGTCAATTATCTAGGTTATAAGGAACGTTAGGCAAGTACTGAAGAATACGGCTGAGAATATAGAATTCTCAGAAGACCAGGCATCTTTCTAAAAGATGTGCCTAGGGAGTGAACAATAGTATCTTGCACACCTCCCAGAGAGATTTATTTGTGGTAATAAATGAAAGTAGTGATGTGGCAACATCCAAACATCTTAAAAAACTAATCCTTTCAGAAATTGTAACCTAGTGACTTGTAGTATTGACTCAGAGGAGGGATAGAATTAAGAAGGGCAAACAAGGTCTACAAAATACCACTTATCCTGGAGCTGTCAACTGAGCTTACTTAAAATGTGAAATTGAGCTGACATATTGGGTGTGATGCATATACAGGAAAAGTATAGAGACTGCCTGTGGTTGAATTAGAGAATAGAAGATAGCTAGGAGAGGGAAAAACACTCATAAACAGTATGGTATGGTAGGAAAGGCACTTGGCCTTAAAAAAAGATGACCTTGGGTTTGAATCTCACCTCTGCCACAGTAATGATAGGCAAAACTGCTGAATCACTCTAAAACTCAGCTTCCTTTTCTGTAAAATGGACATATCCTAACTCAAAGGGTGGAAAGTGATGCTAAAATTGCAATACACTAGAGAAATGTCTGTTAACTAAAAAAGAAAAGAAAAGAAAAAAGAGAGCAAACATTTCATCTCTGTTCTCAAATTCAATGCTATAAAGTTTATGAGTGCCTGTCACCTATGAGGTTCTGTGCCTAGGTACTGGAGAGATAAAGGCTCCTATGCCCCAAGTTCTGCACTGAAGGACTGTATATCTAAAGAGATGAAAGACAGCTAATAAATAGCTAAGCTACAAGGTAGAATGAGATAAGTGCAAAGGAGAAGTTCAGAGAAAGTGCAATGAGAAACCTGAGGAGGGAGAGATCGATTTCAACTGTAGGTTGAAGAAGGGAAAGAGAGAGGTCATAGAAGGCCTCCTGGAAGAGTTGGCATCCAAACTGGGCTTTAAAAAAAAGGAAGAGCCTTTACAGACAGGTGAGGCATGGGGGAATGGGAGACTTCTTAAAGCTTAGGAGACAGTAGAGAAGAGAGGCACCAGGAAAATAGAGAGAGTACCCCCTGTGCCCAGACAGAAGTGTGGCCGTCTCAGTGACTTATGGTTCTAAAGGATGGATAATGTCTCAGAATGAAGGCATTTCATCCTGTACAAAAGCAGACTCCATCTACGAGACTTCACAGTAACCAAGTAAATTCATTAAACTGCCAGATGATTCAGTAGAACAAAAAGGTCAAGTTGGCTGATTAACTTTGATGGTTTGTTCCAACAAACACAGCCCAATTCTGGGTATTCTATCCCTAAGTCTCTTTTACAGATGTCAGCTAATAAAGTTTACTCTTTTAATAATATTTATACCCTCTTACTTTTAAAATACTGTAGAGCTATTATTAGTCTATACATGGAAAGGACTTCAGAGGCCTCTAGTCTAACCCTTTCATTTTCTAAGTTTAAAACTGAAGCCCAGGAATGTTAACTAACTTGCCCAAGCCCACACAGGAAGTAATCATAAGAGATGAGATTCAAGCCCAAATCCTCTGATTGCAAAGCTATCGCATTACGTTTCCTCTATGTCTTTTTATGTTTATTGAGCTCAGAGTTTTGACCATTTAAAAATACAAATAAATCTCGTTTCTTTTTTAAAGCCCTACCCTGAAGACTGAGTATTTATAGTTATAAGAGATTGCAACAGGGATGATCTTGGCCAACAGATGATTTGTTTCCAATAATGCACTACTTTTGTCTGTAAAGGATAAAGGAAATTCAAAGATGTTATTACTCTGCCTTTTCATCTTTCAAAAACACACACATCTTAAAACATGTTGAAAATCCCCTTTCCTTAGAATTCTAAGTCCTATCCAGTTTAAGATAACCAATCAGTGACATTTGCTTTTATTAATTAATACATACTTCATAACTATTGAAAAATATCCATCAAGCAAATTATGCATTCAAAAAAATTGTGCACTTAAAAAAGGCCTGCTTTTCTTTTATGTGCTTCCTTTGTACCCTACTAGCTCATAGTAAAGAAGGGAACAGGGCTCAAAATTGAGTGGGATCTGCCAAAGGTCTTTTCAGGGGATAATAAATTGGAGAATGGTCTCTCTGCTAGCTAGGGAAGAGGACAATTCAACTTCCTTTGTTGTATTGTACCCTGAAGGGAAGCTATCTTATGAAAGAATTCACTCTAAGGGGGCTAGCATAAACCCCAGGCATTTCTAACAAAAGCCTCTTCATCATCAGTCTCAATACTCTCAGCTGGTGGTATTTAGTCAAGTCAACAAGCATTTATTAAGCACCTACTACATGCCAGGCACTGTGCTAAATCTGAGGGATACAAATAAGTGAGAAAGACAGCCTTAAGGAGCTGCTAAGAAGTTTATAATCTAATGTGAGAGTCAACAGGAAAACAACTATGTACAAATAAGCTATATTCAGAATAAATTGTTAATAAACAATAGATGGAGATCAGGAAAGGCTTCCTCTAGAAGGTGGGGTTTTAGGTGAGGAACCCAAGAAGAAAAGATGAGTCCAGAGATCGTTCTAGTCATGGGAGAAAGCTAGAGAAAATGTCCTGAGTTGGGAGTGTCTTGTTTGAGAAACAGCAACGGAAAAAGTGCTACTATTACAATAAAAAGGCAAGCCTAGCAATTTCTTATAAGAAATAATATATATATGAATATATGTGTGTACACATATATTTGTGCATGTGTATATATGTATATATGTATGTCCATAACACATTTCAAATAGTATTAAATGAGATAATGAGCTTCCCCCATGCCCTGGGATTTACTAGATTAAACAAATCTTCTACAGAATCTTTTTTTATTATTTCGGGCAGAAATTGTGTAAAATTGATCTGCTTCAAGTGAAGTTCCCCTGGAGACAGAAGATCAAATTGATTTTTGACCCCAAATTCAAAGTCTACCTGAGGAGACATTAAACACTTATCAATGAAAACATAAAGAAATTATTAGGGGCCCCTTGCAGATCCAAATTCTCCTTTTATACACTCAACTGGAAAAAAAAACAGTCCTGTTAGATATGAAAGATTTTGCATCAAGGGAGAAGAAAAGGAAATTTCATCAGTTTCTGCCTGTAGCTAACTAAGATGAAGCAGGGGAGTGATGAATATGTGGTGACTACAGAAACAGCTCCCACCAGGCAGCTCCCACTTTCAATAGCCAGGGAAATTAGGCCAGACCTTAAAGATGTCAGATCCTAGGCATTTAATAATTTTCAGGCATCCCACAGCACTTACACTATCATAATAGCTCCTCCATTCATGAAATCACATTAGTGACCCGCCACCAATAGGGTGAAGGCTTTGAATTGTTTTTGTAGTAGTGTGGATGGAATTACGGGAACCTATTCACTAAGTGCCACTTCCCCATAGATATTGTCTCCTTCAGTCAAATATAAGCTCCTTGAGGTCAGGGACAACCTTCATTTTTGTTTCTGTGCCTCCGCTACTTGGCACAGTGCTTGGCACATAGTAAGTGCTTAAAAAATGATTTTCCATTCATGACAGATTTCAAAACAGGAGCACTAACTGGTCCACATGAAGACCCTTGCCACTCTGAGGTCAATTAGCACCATAATTTGTAGCGAATAGATTGACACCCAATGCTCCCTAGCAATTCAATATTGACACATCCGTGCAAGAAAAATGAACAAAAGTATGATAGCTCCCTTCTATGCATAGTGGATGGAATGCTAAACTTGCAAAGAATAAATCCTGATTGATGCTTACTAGCTGTGGTTTACTAGCAAAGGCAAATCTCTGAGTCTCAATTTCCCTGCGTAGCAAATCAGGATGACAAAAGCCTTTTAAATAAGACAAAATTTGTAAGTATTTTGCAACTGCTAGATTGTGATATAAAGATCAGTAGTCATCATCATAATTATCATTGCAAAACATTTATGCTTTATTGATAGTCATTGGTAGCATCCATATGATGCTTCATGGTTTGCAAAATGCTTTCCAAAGATCACTTCATTTTATCCTCATGGCAACCCTGGGAGGTCATCACTCTTATTATCCCCATTTTACAGATAAGAAAACAGATGAGGTTAAATGACTTACCCAGGGTCACACAGATAGTAAATGTCTGAGGCTAGGTTTGATCTGAAGTTTTCCTGACTCCAGGTTCTGCCCGCTCTACATTGTACTACCCAGCTGTATTACAAAACATTTTGCATAGGTTGTCTCCATTTAGACTGCTCACGCTTATTTATATGTCTGCTTTTAATAAGGCAATAAAATGTCTATGGTGAGGAGAGTTGCTATTGTTTAAATCTGTATTCTAACTAAAGATCTATTTGGGGAACCACTATTTAGTCCTCAATTATTTGGGGGGGAAGGAATAAGGGAAATTCATTCCCCTGTCCAAAAAGTAGATTAAACTGGGCAGTGATTCTTAACCATGGGATCCATGTCCGGTAAAGCCTATGGACCCCTTCTCAGAAAAATGTTTTTAAATGTAAAAAATAAAATACATAGAAACTATAAGGAAACCAATTCTATTGAAATGCAGTTATCAACATATTTATTTAAAAATTCACAGAACCCCCCACCCCCATTAAGAACCCAAGACTAGATGATCTCTAAGTTTAGCTCTATTAGCTCAAGACCATTCTCAAGATACTGATAACACATTTGTTTTTCTTTTTAATCACCTGGGCATATTTACATAATTGAAGGTAATCAAGTTGTTATTTTTAATTAATTGACTTCGCCACTTGAAAATGTAGAAATGGCCTCCAAAGAATGCCCCATGAAATGGATGTCAGAAGCCCACTGAATGACTCTCCATAAGGGGATTGACTTCTATTTAAATTACCAGTCAATCAACATGTCAAACAAAATCCAAGTAGTAAAAATCATTATTAATGATGGCCATGGGCAAGTCTCATAATTAGATTTTGACCATTTGTGTCCAAAGTCAAAGTCCACTAATTGCCCTTTGTGTGGTTTGGTGAGGAAAGGATTTTCCCCCTTTTGTTTTGTTTTGTTGTTTTTATTGGAATAAGAGAAAACCTTAAGGGACCCTTGTCTTTATTGGAAGGTTTTGCTTGTGTTTTTAAGACCATAAGCTATGTTCTCATTCCATGTAACTCTACAGAAACTCTCTCCCATGAATCAAAAAAAGAGAAATTCCCATGATGCCCCTCAACCTGAACTTGCTAAGCTTCATATAGAAGTTCTTTATAAAATATCCTACGAGTTAAATCCTTCCCTAGGCTGTTGAGCAGGCCCAGAGAAACTAAGACAGCAGGAAATTAAGTGACTTGCCCAAAGACAGACACAAGAGAAGTTAACAAGAAACCTTTTTTCTCTTCTCTTTTTTTTCTTTATTTTTGCTCCCTTTTCCACATCACTTTTTTCCTTCCTTTTCTTCAAATTGTTCAAATACAACATATTCAAATGTATTGAACTTTTCTTATTGTTTTGAAAAGAGGCATTTCCTTCTGAAAATTGGTTTTAAATGCTAACATTTTCCCTATAGAAAGCATCTTTTTGTTGCTGTTGTTGAAGTATTTTCAAAAAAGGGTTCTCTAATTTTTCAAAGCTTGGACACCCACACATATGCCATAAAACAAAATGGTCTTGGTCCAAAACTACCTTTCATACTTTAAAATAACAAAAAAAAAGCAACTTAAATATCCAATTTGTTTTGTCCTGCTTCTGTTTTTCTTTACTTTTCCATGTCATCCTTTTGAACATTTGAATTGCTCATTTTTTTTCTTTCTATTCCATATCACGGTTTCATTCTCCATTCCAAAATTATTTTTACTTTGGGTTTCCAAACACTGTAGAAATGTGCTTTCCTAAACTTGCTGATTTATATCTATCCCTTTTATATTTTTATTTATATTGGTCTTTCAAGTGCTCTTTTATTTTTTATCACAAACGCTATTGAATTGCATGCTTATTGTTGTTTGGTTTTAAAAAATCATCATACTAAAAATAGTGTAACTTCATAGAATAGCTTTCTCCCACAAAACTCAAAGTACATTTTGACCAATATCTGTGCCCAATACGAAGGGATCAGTTATTAGGCACAGCACAATGGAAAGAGTACAAATATCTGAATTTTGAGTAGCTGAGTTCAAATCCTAACCAGTCCAGTCATTACCAACCTTTGTGACTTAGGGCAAGTCATTTCACCTGTTGGCCTCAGGTTCCACATCCATAAGATGATTCTTTTTTTGGCCCAATTTTCTTACCTGCAAGTAGGAAGCTAGCCTTCCTAAACTAAGAGAAAGACTATTGCCATAGATGTGTGTGAGGAGGAAAGAGAGGAGGAGGAGGAGATTTGAAGCAAGAATTTGTGGCCTTCCTCAGCCACAAATGGAGGCAGCACTGTTGTGCTCAGATTTAACCAAAGAGGGAATGAAGTAGATTGTCCTTGGGGGAAAAAAAAGAAAATCTAAGAAAGCAATATCAAAATATCTATTCTGATCCCAAAGATAGATCTTGGATATAATCGCATGCTTTTAAGTGACTCATCACAATTTCCTTTTGTTTTTTACAACTTTATTTTGGTCTTGTGAGTTTATGTGCCATTTATGTCTGTGCTTTTGAGGTTAGCATCACAAAGGACAGAACCTCCCACAAAATGCCCCATAGAGATTGTCAAAAATTGGACACTGGAATATAGAGACCATAGGTCTAAAAATTTCGTATATTATTTGTGTTCTCTGGGCCTCCATTTCCTCATGTGTAAAATGAGAGTTTAGTCTAGAAATTACCTGTAAGGTCCATTTCAGTTCTGATTCCAACATCCTATGATTATGTTCCCTTGAGTTAACTTAAGATTGGCAGATTTCTGGCTTTTATTTGAACATCTTAAAATGTTTCACCTTAAAATCAGCAAATCTTAAAAGATTTAGAAATGGTGGCAATGATGATGATAATAATAACTAACCTTTATATGTATTTATTTATATATGCATAAATATACATACACACACACACACACACACACACACACACACACACACACACACACATATATATATAGTACTTACTATGTGCCAAGCACTGTGCTTGGTGCTTTACCACTATTGTCTCATATGATCCTCACCGCAAGGCAGAAATATAGATGCTGTTATTGTCCCCATTATACAGATGTGTCCAAAACCCTCAGGCTTTGTCTGAAGAAAGCTAGTTCATTCAATATAGGAAAAGATGACAGCCAAGCTGTTGGAGTGCTCTTTTGCTTTGTTTTCTTTTGTTGTGAGTGGTTGGTATCTGGTAGGTCAAATGAACATCTGGATTTTTTTTTAACCAATTACCTGATTGTTTTGGTGTTGTGTAGATACAATCTTAAGAGCCTGGATTCAGGTAGATTGTGATATCCTGAAAACCTAATGACAATACTTAGCATGAGCCCTGAGCAAATCTCTGGAGGTACTCTGGCATTAATTCAAAGTCATTCCCCTAAAGGAACTCCACTTTGGGTATAAGCTGAACTGAGCAGTCAGCTACTCTTCCTAGATCCTAAGGGTAAGTGGCAAATTAAAAATTCATTAATCATGTTAATTGAGGCTGAGTATTAGTGCTTTGGGAAGTATACCTTCAAGTTAAAAAAAAAAAACTGGGTGGTTCAAATCACCAAGAGGAAAGACTGGGATCTTTTCTCCGGAGAAAAGTAAAACAAAAGAAATCAGAGTTCAGTTGCATCACTCCCTAATGCTACGTATATCTCTGATTCTCAACTCTCTCTCCTTGTGGTAGAGTTGGGTCACTGGCTGGCGTGATAATAATAAGCAGAATGGTGGTTTTAAGAGAGACCTTCAGCATTCCAGCCTCTGCTGGCATGTGGGGTTCCAGAGAGGCTATAGTCTCAATAGGAATGTGCTCCCGACATTCTAGCCTTTGGAGAGCTCCACTTGCAGAAAAGGGCCAGTGAATTCTAAAATAAGCTCTTTTAGTGAGAAAAGCCAGCTGAGCGGTTGAAATCAGAAATGCAGAAGGTCATTTGCTATTTTGGAAGCTGCAAGCTGGTCCTCATTTTGTAACTTCGCAGTTATAAACAAAGAATTGTCACCTTTCCTCTCAGTGTATTTATTTCCTATGAGAATAAGCTGATTTAACCCTTTTCATCCGTGGAATTCAGAAATTGGCAGGTTTTGCATATAACTACCATTTAAAAAAAAAAAAAAGAAAAAGGATTGTCACCTTTCCCCTTAGTGTATTTATTTTTTATGGAATCGAACTGATTTAACTCTTTTTATATAAAGAATTAAGAAATTGGCAGATTTTAGTATAATTTTTTAACCAGGCAAACTAAATTTAATCAGAAAGTTCTTTATTTATTGCTCTTAGGCTGACATCAGAATATTACAGGGAGAAAAAAAGACTACCGTGGGCAGTAGTGGTAGTGATGGTGGCAGTGGTGGTGATGGTGGTAGCCATGGCTCTGATTGGGGGGGAAGAGACCTATGATTTCATTGGTGAAGAATGGAGGTGTCAAACATGCTGCTAAAGCCCACAACACTCCTGAGTGGGCCCAAATCAAATTAAAATGTACTTGGGAAATATTTAACAAAATAAAAATATAATAAATCATAGATAACATTAAACTTTTAAACTAAGTCAATACGAAGTTCACAGGGTTTTTTTTGTAGGCCCCATTTCTATTTGAGTTTGATATTATCAATATAGGGCAGTTCTGGTAAGGAACTTCTAGTATCAAAGCAGACAAATATTTTCTCTGTAGGGTATAGTCTTGGAAAGTTGCTTGAGAGCTCTGAGAAGTGTAATAATAACAGCTAACATTTAAATATGGCTTGCTAAGTGCCAGGTACTATGTTAAGTGCTTTATAAATATTTCATTTGGTCTTCATGATATTTCTAGATGATGAATGCTATTATTATCTACATTTTACAGATGAAGGAACTGAGGCAAACAGAGGTTAAGTGTCTTGCTCAGGATCAGAAAGCTAGTCATTTTCTGAGACTGGACTTGAACTCATGTCTTATTAACTTCAGGACTAGTGCTTTATCCATGTGCCATCTAGCTACTTGCCTAGACCCCCACAGGAATATGTTATATCCCCATCTGTGAGTGGTTTAGCTATTCTAAGCAATACAACTTACAGTGATCCAAGATAATTCTAAAAGACTTAATGGTGAAAAATGCTACCCACCTCCAGAAAAAGAACTGATAGAATCTGAATACAGATGAAAACAGATCATTCTTCATTTTATTTTATTCATTTTTAATACATCTTCTTCCATAACAAAACAAATATGGAAATATGTTTTATATCCTAGCACATGTACAACCACTATCAAACTGCATACCATTTCAGGCACAGGAGAGTTAGAATGAATGCCAAAAATCATTTTTACATATAAGTGGGGAAAAAATAAAACAATTACTAAAGGAATACAAAAACAAATAAATAACTAAAAGTGTAAAGGTATAAATTCTATCTCTCATACCATGAAGTATGAGTATACCTTAACTAGACTACAAACTTTCATATTTTATTTATACTTAAGATACTGCGTAACTTAAAGTATAATGGTTGCTGATTCAAAATCATTTCCTCTGGATAAGATAGAAAAAACTACTATCTTTCTGGAATGATTAAGATATACTCATTTGGAAATAAATTATTCCACTATTATCCGAAGCTAGGTATATTTTCTTTCTATAGCAATCTGATTTACAAAGAACTTTATACTCAGGACCTCATTTGATCCTCATGACAACTTTTTGTGGTAGAAACTATAATTTCTCCCAATTTCTAGAGGAAAAAACTGAAGCTCAGAGAGATTGGGTGGCCTGCTCAGCTTACTAGTCACAGCTAGTAAGAACTGGGGTGAGATTTGAATCCACATTTGAATCCTTACTCCAAGTTGAGACTATTATCTACCAGGTAGCTGGGTGGCACAATGGATAGGGTGCTGATTCAAAAAAAAATCTTATTTCAAATCTTATATACTTACTAGCTAGGTGACCCTGGACAAAGTCTCTTAGCTTCCCTCAGTCTGTTTCCTCATCTGTAAAATGAGGGTGAGAATAATAGAATCTATCTCACAGAATTGTTCTGACAATCAAATGAGATGACGTGCATAAGAATTTTACAAATCTTAAAGTACTACATGAATGCTAGCTATAATTATACATAATCTCCTATTTGTTGGATTTGGATCATTGATTAAATTCAAAACGGATCGCAGGGGTTGTATAGTCCAACGCCCTCATTTTACAAAGGAGAAAATGTTTTCATAGGCTGATGGTTAGAGAAATGCACTATTTCAGAGTAGATCTTTTTATTTAGCTTTTTGTTGTCATTAACTATTTTAAGAGCCTCTAATAGTTTGCAGCCTTTCCAATCAATATTAAAATCTCTTCTTCCTTTTCCTTTACCATTTCCTTTTTCCATTTACCCTGTCTTCACCTCCAGCACACACACACAAACACACACAAACACACACACACACACACACACACACACATACACACACACACACACACACAATCTCTTGAGCTAGAAGGAAGCTGTTATTGTCCTTTCCAGCAGATTCCATTCTTCATATCTTTAAGAAAGAGCAACTCCATCCACTCATCAAAGGAGAATAGTAAATGCAACTCCTAAGCATCACTTCTAGAGAGATGTGACCGACAGTCCTCCTGGTCCTACTCCTTAGAACCCAGGATCCTGGCCAGGTCTTGTTCTGAGATGCTTCTGCATGCAGCAGTTATAGTGAAGGGGCAGTTAAAGAGTCTGTCACAAACTGGGCATGAAGGAGCCCCCGAAGCCACCAAAGGCAGCAAAGGGAACGTGATTGCCCAAAAATTTTCTACAGCCTTTGTTCTTTTACTTCTATCTTTTGTGTCTAGACCTTCTCACGTGGCTGCTCCCTGGAGAGGACTTTGTATACTGTTGCCTTTTCTACTCTTTTTCAGGCAAAACCTTGACAGTTCCTCCAGCCCCAAGAGGCATTGAGAGAGGGCAGTGTGGCATGGCAGGAAAAAGACTGGCCCAGACAGAATTTTTTTTTTTTTTGCTATTTAACCACTTTCAGTGGAGGGGCCATAGAGAACATAATGTACTGGATAAAGAGCCATAAGATCATAGCTGGAAAATACCTTAACGACCCAGATGTCTTACCCCCTTATTTAACAGATGGAGAAACTCAGGCATGGGGAGGTTAAGTGACTTGTCCAGGGTCATACAGCTAGTAAGTAACTGAATCAGGATTTGAATTCAGGTCTTCCTGACTCCAAGTCCATCACTGTATCCACTATGTCACCTACATGCCTGGGTTGGGCTCTGGCCTCTTACTCTTCCTAGCTATGAGACTTTAATCCCTTTGAGCATTTGTTTCCTCTCCTACCTCCATAGCTTTTGATGATTAGGAAATGCGGTAAAAAGCTTTGCAGGCTTTAAATGTCAGTAGTTATGATATGTGTGTGTGTGTGTGTGTGAGAGAGAGAGAGAGAGAGAGAGAGAGAGAAAGGAAGACAGAGACAGAGAAAGGGAGACAGAGAGAGATGGAGACAGAGACAGAGAAAGGGAGACAGAGAGAAAGAGAGAAAGAGAAAGGGAGACAGAGAGAGGGAGAGGGAGAGAGAGACAGAGAGAGAAACAGAGGGAGAGAGACAGAGACAGAGACAGAGACAGAGAGACAGAGAGAGAAAGAGAGAAACAGAAAGGGAGAGACAGACAAAGGGAGACAGAGAGAAAGAGAGGGAGACAGAGACAGAGAGAGACAGAGACAGAAACAGAGACAGAGAAACAGAGACAGAGACAGAGACAGAGACAGAGAGAGAGCTTCCTGAGTTACACATGATAAAGCTTTAGGTTTGCAGTCGGAAAGTCTTAAGATCAAATCTTTCCTTAGATACATACTAGCTGTGTGATCCTAGGCAAGTCACTTAACTTCTATTAGTCTCAGTTTCTTCACCTATAAACTAAAAGTAATGTTAACACTTAACTCATAGATTTGTTGTAAGGACAAAATGATATCACATATGCAGTGTGTTGTGTCAAACTTGATGTGAAATATAAATAGGAGCTATTATTATTTTTTACCACCTTGAGACTTAGTTATCTCAGCAGTACAATTATGGGAAGGGCAGGATTAAATGATCTCTAAGATTCTCCTAGGGCTTGGAGACAGCTGGGTGCCTCAGTGGATAGAGAGCCAGACATAGAGATGAGAGATCCTGAGTTCAGTTCTGACCTCAAACACTTCCTAGCTGTGTAGCCCTGGGCAAGTCACCGAACCCTCATTGCCTACCCTTGCTAATCTTCTGCCTTGATTCTAAGATGGAAGGTTAGGAGTTTAAAAAGAGAGAGAGAGAGAGAGAGAGAGAGAGAGAGAGACAGAGACAGAGACAGAGACAGAGACAGAGACAGAGACAGAGACAGAGAGACAGAGAGAGATTCTATGTTGGGATGAAATGAAGCACTTAACCCCCGATGCCTGGCCCTTATTGCTCTAAAGATTCTCTCAGGGTAGCTAGGGAACACAGTAGATAGAGTGCCAGGTCTGAAGTCAGAAAGATTCATCTTCCTGATTTCAAATCTGACTTCAGACATTTAGTAGCTGTGAGAGCCTAGACATGTCACTTCACCCTGTTTGCCTCAGTACCTCATCTATAAAATGAGAGAGGAGAAGAAAAAACCAAACCACTCCAGGATCTTTGTCAAGAAAAACCCCAAATGGCATCACAAAAAGTCAGACTCAACTGAAACAACTAAACATCAGTAAAGATTCTCCCTCTGGCTCTAACTCCATGATGCTCTACCAGTTTTCTAGATAATATTTGTAAAGCACTTAGCACAGTAGGTGTAGGAGATTAATAAATGCTTATTCCCTCCCCTCCTGTCATTTTGTCACTTCTTGAACTCTACTCTCCTTCTCATGACTGCAAAGTCTTAGTTCAAGGAAATAGCTCCCCTCGATGCTTATGCATTTTGCAAATCAGCCAACAAAAATGTGTTGTCAGAATGTGCTCCCATGAGACTCATGGTCAGCTTGGCATTAGGGGTTGCTAGTCTGTGGCCTGACTGCTGGCTCACCTTCACCTAGGAGCAAAGACAGGAAAGGAGAATAAGAGAAAGCTATGGCTCCTTCCACTTCAGTTTCTTGATTTGGGAAAATAAGACAATAAATAGAGGGTTAGAAGAAATCTCAGAGACTGAAGAGTCCAACTAAAATTTTACAGATGGGGAAACTGAGACCCAGAAAAGTTAAGTGATTTATCCAAAGTCACAGAAATTGTAACAAACAGAACCAGATCCTATGAGCCAAAGCATACTTCCCACACTCTCCTGCCTCCCCCATTGTTAACTATGGACCCTTATATCTATTTCAGGTGTAGCATGATCATTCAACAAAAACTCGAGGGAAATGATGGTGCATCTTTTGTATTTGGCTGCTCTTATGGCTTTGCTCTATTACTGTTCCTTTAGGGTCAGCAGTCTGGTGGCAATGCTTTGAGGATGAGAGTAGAAGTCAGGGATGCCAAACCTTCTTGTGTTGTGCCTCTCCCTCTTTGGTAGAAAGTCCTTCTCAGAAAAATGTTTTAAATGCATAAATAAAATACATGAGGTAACGAAGGGAAACAATCTTATTTCAATAAAGATGTGCTCTTTCCAAGAAAGTTCACAGATCCCTGAAACTGATTCATAAAAGTCTTGGGGGAAGTGGGAGAGTGGTCTGTGGAGCCCAGATTAATATTCCTTGCTAGGTGCTAGGCATGATACACTTCTATAATCCCTGCTACTGAAGAGGTAGATCTGACTGCAGTAAGCTAATGACAACCAGGTGTCTACACTTCATCTGGCACCAATATGGTGAGCTCTGAGAGGTGGGAGACCACGAGGCTGCCTAAACAGAGGCAAACACCCCCAAATGAGAAATGTAGCAGGTTAAAGTTTGAATCCTAAACATGGGTGGGTGCATTTCCAACCTGGACGAGAGAGTTTCACTCTCTAAAATGAAATCTCCTGGTGTAGAAAGGACATTAAACTTTGTCCCTCTTTCCACGGCTGATTATCTGATGATAGCCACGTAGTTTTAAGCGGCAAACACAGCTTAATTTATCAGCCACGTATGATTTACATACATGCTGAGTCCTCCATGATAAAAGCAAACAACAGAGACTTGCGTATACTGGCCTCAACCTATCTTTCCATACTTATTACACATTGTTCCCTTTCATGGCCTCTGTGGTCCAGCCAAAGTGGACTTCTCGCCAGTCCTCACACGCGTCCCTGGATCTGCTTCTGTGCCTTCCCTCGTGCCTAGGACACACTCTCGACTCTCCTCTACCTCTTAGGATTCCTCATTTCCTTCAGAGCTCAGTTCAAATGCTACCTCCTTCATGAGGACCTTCTTGATGCTCCAATTACTAGTGCCTTTCCCAAGAAAACTATCTTGTGTTTATATGGATACATTTGTCTCCCACAGTAGCTCATTGGAAAGGTTGAGGGCAGGGTTGGTTTTGTTCTTGTCTTTGTATCCCTAGTGCCTGGCACATAGTAGGTACTTAATAATTATTTGTTCATTGATGGATTGATTCATTAGTAATAACCCACTCTCTCTAAATTGAATATCAATTTAAGTTCTCCCAGGAAGAAGAGCTAAACATCCATCAGTACTCTTCTAGAAAGCAGTGGTAAAGGGACAGAGACTGGTTATTGCCATGTAGTTTTAAACAGCAAACACCACTTAAATTCAGCCACATATGATTTACACACATGCTAAGTCCTTAATGATAAAAGCAGACAACAACAGAGACGTGAAAGGTTAGAAAAATACAGAATTATATTAACCCCTTTTCTGACCACAACTGACCCTGAGGCAGGTAATACAAGTATTACTGTCCCCATTTTACAGAAGAAGACACAGGCTAAGAGAAATTAAAAGACTTCCCCTAGTCACACAGCTAGTCAGTAAATGTTGGGGGGCCAGATTTGGCCCCATACCAACTCATTTCAAATCTAGTACACTTTCCAGACTTTTCAGTACTTTTTCCAGAAAAAAAAAAAAAGAACCTTGTGTTTTCACAGAATCAAAGCACAAGAGTCTTAATGTGGTTTTAAGTTGAAAATTTTAAGTTGAAAACAACACTATAACTTTTGAGATATTCTGTGTGTGTCTATGTATGTGTGTGTGACAGTGTGTGTGCTGTGTTTTTTTTTAACCCTTACTTTCTGTCTTAGAATCAGTACTCAGTATTGGTTCTGAGGCAGAAGAATGGTAAGAGCTAGACAATGGGGATGAAGTGACTTGCCCAGGGTCACACAGCTGGGAAGTATCTGAGGCCAGATTTGAAGCCTGGACCTCCTATCTCTAGGCCTGGCTCTCTATCCACCAATCTACCCAGCTGCCCCCTAGAATGTGTGTTTTAAATACCTGTCATTTATTTGGATTTATCACAACTTACAGATGATAAACTATGACATTGCAACTCATTCTTATTAAAATACACATCAAGTACTGGGTAAGTCCCAATTTATTTAAGTATAAAGGGAAGTCATCAGAAATCTGAGAATAAGGATATTTTGTAAGCATTGTATAAATCTAAAAGCAATACAAGTCTAGAAATGTTAAATGCATAAACTAAGAGCAATGCTATTTAGCATTTTCCAAATACCTTATTTTTTCAGTATTTTTTTTTGCCTTTTTAAGGTTCTTATTGGAAAATATATCAATCTGGAAATGCTATTGATGCCCATGATCTTTGTCCCGTCCTTGTCACTCTTCATAGTATCAGTCTTGCTTTTTTGTGCTGACAAACTCTACAGACATACACACACATATACACACAGACCAAAGAATAACTAGAAATCCACAATAAAAGAAATAAGGGGAGAAAAAGACAACTAACTGCAACTAGTTTTTCTTAGTCAAGAATCCTGATTCAAAATCAGAATCTCCCACACAGGTAAAGGGGAGTCAAGATGGAATAGTAAAAAAAGAAGTTCTGATGTCAGGACTCAATCAAAACTCAAAATCTTAGAGTGAAGAAAATCATCCAATCCTAGAGATTAAAATAGGAAACTTCTGCTTCAGATGGGAAAGATGATCTTCAAATTTTTGTTTTAAGTACCCAGAAGGCTTTACTGGGGTTGGCATTAAGAGCCAAGAGGTTTCCTTCTGGCTTCCACATTTCCTTTAATATCAAGTTTTCTGGCCAAGTTTGGAATGTCATAGTTCTAAGCCAAACCCATGATCATAGTATCCCATAAGGAAAGTTTTGTTTCTATGCTGATTTCAGATGATTGAGACTCAAACTTATATACTAAATACTGCTTTCAGTTTCAGCATTGCTTAATCTTAGAAGAGTTAAGAAATTATTGGGGACACATGTAAAACCCAGTGGAATTGCTCATTGGCTGGGGGTGGGGAAGAGGAGGGAAAGAACATGAATCATGTAACCATGGAAAAAAATTATAAATTAAATAAAATCTTTCAATTAAAAAAATAAAAGATAAAGATAAAAAACAAAAAAGAAAACAAAATTATTGGGCCAGAGTCAGAGAGAGGATGGGGCAAAAGGGTAGGTCCTAGTAGGGGTCATTTCGTAGAGCTAGGAGGAAGAAACTGCATGGGGAAACAACCTGAAGAATGAAAAGCCACATAAAATCCTTGCCTCATCAAAAAGGAATTTGGTTTCCTTGCCTTCTGCATCTTCCCCAAAGTACCCAACAGCCATTCCCTCAAATAGCTGAGAGATCGTGATTTTTTTTAGGGGACTGCCACAATCCTCCTACTAACCATAGCCAAATTTGAACTTCAAGGAACTGAAGACAGACTGTACTCATTGCTGCTTTTAAAGACTTTTCATGTTTTCCAAGCTCATTTAAGATGTTTTCAAGGGAAGTGTTAAGACTGTTAGAGTATTCTTAGCCCAAACAACATAAGGCACAATTGTTTTAGCTTAATTTGATAGCAATAATGGCAGTAATAATAATGTGAAATCTTTACAACTAGCAAGAATTCCAATAATGTGGGTCAGAAAACATGCAAAAGAGGGGCACCAAGTATAAGATCCCATCCTCTAAATGAACAGAGTGATTCTGAAAAGCATCCAAGTGGAAAATTTGTTGAGCTTTTGAGGTGGACAGAGTTTGAAGGAGGGGCTGGGGGAAACTTCCCAATACCATGTCTCCAAACTGCTTTCAAACATTAAATATTTGTAAAGCTGATTTCCTTGGAGGGAGCAGTTTCATTCCCAAACCTACAAATTGATTTTTCTTTCTCCTAGATCGAATTGCACAGAACATCATTAAGTCCCATTTGGAGACGTGTCAATACACCATGGAGGAGCTACACCAGCTAGCCTGGCAGACTCACACGTATGAAGAAATTAAGGCATATCAGAGCAAGGTATTTGGAGAAACTATGGAGAATCTTATCTCGATTTCCTCTAAACCTATAGCTGTGTCATGAAATGAGACTTCCATCTCTGCTTTTACTGCCTTTTAAACATTTAATGGTGTCTTAACCATATTGGGAAAGAGTTTTAATAGGACTGGGCAGAAGAAAAAAGTTTGAATAATAAATTTTTTGAGTCACTAAAAGCATAGGGAAAGAGAGGTCTAAAGAAGAACATTCTAAGATATTCACTAATAGCTTGTTGAATGTGAATCTTGGAGTCAGAAGCAGCCAGCATAGTGGAAAGGTTTTTAATTTCAAAGGGCCTGGGTTCAAACGTGGAATTTGCCACTTTCTATATGTGTGACTTTCCTGAGTCACTTCAGCTCTGAACCTCAGTTTTCTCATCTATAAAATGAGAGAATGACTTCTAAAGAAGAGAAGATAGCTTCTAAAGTTTCTACCAACTCTGCATGTAGCATGCTATCATTTTCTTGTCATATCTTAGGAGAACAAAAGAAAAGTACGATTAACCGTTACAGGGCAGTATCATTGCTAATGGAAAGGTTATTTTAGTTGACCTTGGTCAAGAGACTTCAGCTTTCCAAGCTTCAGTCTTTTCATCTGAAAAACTAAGGGGCTTCGGTATTTGATCTTAAATTCCCCTTCTAACTCTAAAGATTTTATTTTAGAGAAAATGTTAAATATTATAAAGAATACCAAACTGACACTGATGAAGACCTACATGGTCAAACTGACTGCATGGCCTAGGGGAAGTAATTCTTTAGGCCTCAATTATTTAGTCCTTCTTTCTCCCCAAAAATGAAGGGGTTGGATTAGATTATCTCTACCGTCTCCTCTGGCTCAAAAATTCTGTGGTCCTACGAAATTTGGGTAGGCTTACCGTATTATGCTGTTGTCTTATTAATGATGTGGTTTTTTATTTATTTAAAATGCTAGAGGAGGGGCATCTAGGTGGTTCAGTGGATGGAGAGCCAGGCCTAGAGATGGGAAATCCTAGGTTCAAACCTGGCCTCAGACCCTTCCTAGCTGTCTGGGCAAGTCACTTAACCCCCATTGCCTAGCCCTTACCACCCTTCTGCCTTAGAATCAGTATTGATTCTAAGACAAAAGGTAAGGGTTTAAAAAACATTTTTTTAATAAAATACTAGAGGGTTTGTTTTTGTTTTTAGGAGACTTCCATTTACTTTTTATATTGATTTTCCTTCGATGTATTTCACTTAACTGAATAAACAGTTATTAAGCACTTACTATGTGCCATGCACTAAGCTATATAAGTGCTTAAGATCTCATTTGGCCCTCATAAAAGTAGGTGCTATTGTAACCCCATTTTACAGATGAGGAAACCAAAGCAAATAGGTTAATTAACTTACCCATGGCCACGGGGCTTATAAAGTCTGCAATTAAATAAGAATTTGGCTCTTCCTAATTACAGTTCCAGTGCTCTGTACATTGGGCCATCTAGCTTGAACTAACCCACAGTTTAGTGGCAGATCACAAACTACCCATAAATATTATGTTGGCTTCTTCCTGTCTAGCAATTTCAAAAGTGAGCATATGGTGGTCAGTCAGAAGCAAGAAGGACAACTCTGTACAATATCTGCTTGCATAATAATCCAAGAGTTTCTTTTTATCCTCATTAAGGGGGCTGGGGGGAAGAATCTGTTTACCCAACATTGGGGGGGGGGGAAGGGAAGAAGAGCGGAAAATAGCTGAGAAACTAGGCGTCCTGGAACCCATTTTCCCCATTGTACTTCCATCCACTTTCCCATGATTTTCGTCTACCAAGGTCCAAACAAAGCAACATAATAGCCTTGCTACATTCACACCGAACCCCCTACCTCGTATTAAGAGGATCCTGTAAGTTCCCACCTTGGGGCCCAGGGGACCGATAAGCAGGAATGCAGCAATTCTGTGTCACTTATCTGGTCTCCAGGGAATTTCTTTGTTCCTTCTTTCACTCTTTATGTGTTTTTTTTCCCTCTTGAAGACCAGAGAGGCATTGTGGCAACAGTGTGCTGTTCAGATCACTCACGCAATCCAATACGTGGTGGAGTTTGCGAAGAGGATCACAGGTTTCATGGAGCTCTGTCAAAATGATCAGATCCTGCTCCTGAAGTCAGGTGAGCATGTGCGAGTCCGAGGGGGCCGGGGGAGTTTAGACGAGGCTGCGGTGGGCTGTGACCGCGGTGTCGGGCCTAATCAATCCCCTCTCCAGTAAGCGGCTCATTTTTAACCGCCCACACAGGGTCCTCCAGCTCCCATAGGGAACTCTCTATAATAAAAATGCCCCGTTCTTCCTTTCGATTCTCCTTTGAAGTCAAATGCAATTCTGCTTATTGAAAGCGGAGCCATTAATTGCAGAGGCTGAGAGACCCGGGCTGACAGGCACGGCAAGTAATTAGTGTGTCAAGGTGGCTGAATTGCTGAGCTGGCGCGTAAAAAAAAAAAAAAAAAAAAAAAAAAAAAAAAAAAAAAAAAAAAAAAACACCCCTGGCTTTCTGGGAAACAAATCCAGGCTAACTGAGCCCTGCCTCTGTGGTCAATTCCAATCATTTTAATGAGAATAGCCCGCAGCCAGTTGGGGTTTGGGGAGGTTGGGGTGGAGAAAAGAGGAAAAACGCGTGCGCACTCCACCTACCTAGACCCCGGCACTCAGGAAGAAACTCAAAAAAACCAGTCCCCTTGGTACTGGATTCGGTGATGCCCTTACCTAAGCAGGAAGAGAGATTATTTCCCTTTCTAAGACCCAGAAGTGCGTTGGTTTCTTTTCAAAACATTAGTTTAAGGATATCTGGATTCTGGTTAATGTCGGTCTTAATAGGGATATATTTATTAACCAGATCATATTTCACGCATGCGCACCTTAACCTTTAGTCTTGGTTTTGACCCCTAATGACCCGGAGGAATGGCGCCTCTCTGGGCCTCAGTTTCCCCATTTGTAAAGTGGAGATTATAATATTTTGCACCACCTCCTTCCCTGAATTGTTGTGAAGAAAAATGTTTTACAAGTCTCCAAGTATTCTAGAAATGGAAATTCCAACATGGTTCTTTTCTGACACTTATCCAATTAGCACCTCTTGAAATTACTTTGCAAAGCTGGATTTCTCCCAATAGAAGGTTCCCTAAAGGCAGGGACTATTGTTTTGGAACATAGTAGGTGCTTAGTAAATAGCCATTTAGGTACATTGCATTAAATTAAATTGAACTCTTTTGTAGTTGTGGTTACAAAAAAAAATGTCTGGAAGTTACCAGAGTCAGTGATGGTAGGTTTTCAAAGTGCTCTGAGTTTCCCCTTAAGAAAATGAGTTCAAGACTATTTTTTTCTAATTCTAAAACAAAGTAGGGTCTCCCAGATGGACTTTGAATGCCTGGGAGACTTTTCCCCACCCACCTCCTCCCCCTCAGTAGAATGTAAGTTCCTTGAGAGAAAGAACTATTTTGTTTTTATCTTTTATCTTTAACATCATGCCAGATATGTACTAGGGCCTAATGAATTTTTGTTGATTCAAGTTGAATAGAGAAATAGAACCTTTCCCCCACCCAACTTCCAGGTCCCAAGCTTGCAGAATACTCTTAAGATAGAGCTCTGAACTGCCAAGAGGTAGTTTCCTTTCCTAATGGCTCTTGTAGTCCCTATAGGAGAGTGGCTGTCCAGGGGTCTAACTAGACAGATGAAAAGTTTCAGTGAAACCAATAAATGCCATAGAAGATTTCCATGTACAATTTGTCACCCATAGCAATTATGACCAAGGACTTTGAGAGGAGAAATAATTATGCATCTCCAACTGCCGTTCAGACATCTCAAAACGGATGTCTAGTAGATATCTTAAACTCAATATGTCCAAGACAGAACTTGATATCTTTCGCCTTAAACACTGCCCACTTTCTACTTTCCAGTCCTGTAAAAAGCAACACTATCTCCAGTCCCTCAGACTCACAACCTAGAAGTCATTCTTGACTTCTCAACATCTCTCATTGCCCCCATATCCAATCTTTTGTCAAGACCTGTTAATTGTCACATTTCTAGCATATGTCCTGTCTTCTCTGACACTGTTACCTCTCTAGTGCAGGCCCTCATCACTTCAGGCCTGGATTACTGCAAAAGTCTGCTCAGTTACTCACCCCACTCCAATCCATTCAGCCCCTGAAATGATTTTTCTAAAGCTCAGGTATTACCTTCCCTACTCAGCAAATGCCAGTGGTTCCCTTTTGCCTTAAGGATCAACTACAAAATGTTTCGAGTGCATTCAAAGACCTTCAGAACACCCTCCTACCTTTCAAGTCTCCTTATACCTTACTCACCAACATGTACTCTGGAAAAGAAAATATACCTTCCAAAGGAGATATATTTATTGAAAAGTATCTAGATGGGTTAGTAATGGAGAAAACCCACCCAGGTACCTTCCAGGATCAGTAAAGCACAAACCCCTTGAGACAATAGGAAAATAAAAGTTTATTTAGCTAATATTGAGGTTAGGGAAATGGTAGGTAAGTTCCTAACTCTACACAGCTCTATCTCCTCCCACTTTCTATGCTCCCCTCATGGGGATGCTCTTCTGATCTTCTCAAGCCCTCCTTAATAACTCCCTGATCTAGCTATACCCCAAAAAGCTATCTGATTATCTCACTAAAGTAACTATCTTCTGATCTTATCCCTTATCCTTATATTCTTCAACTCAATGGCACTGGCTTCCTGCCTGTTCCACAAACAAGACACTCCATTTCTCATATCTGGGCATTTTCTCTTGCTATCTCCCATGCCTGAAACAGTCTCTCCTTCCTTTGCTCCAATCACTGACCTCCAAAGTTCCCTTTAAGTTTCAACTAAAATCCCACCAACCCCTCTTAATTCCCTTCCCTCTGTTAGTTATTGACTATTGATCCTGTATATAGCTTGCTTCATATATATATATATTTTATCCTGGGACTCCATTCTAGGAGCATAGGGCCACAACCAGTAGGCAATGGGTCACTCAGGGTCACCCAGCTGGGAATATATATATATATATATATATATATATATATATATATATATACACACATCTATACAGATATATACCATAGATAGATAGATAGATGGTTAGAAAGACAGATAGATGATGGGTGGATAGACAGACAGATAGATAGATAGATAGATAGATAGATAGATAGATAGATAGATAATTTGCATGTTGTTTCCCTTATAAAATTGTAAGCTCCTTTAGGGCAAAGGACTGTCTTTTTCCTCTTTTGCATCCCAAGTGCTTAGCAGGGTGCCTGGCACATGGTAGGGACCTAATAAATGTTTGTCTATTGATTGATAATCCAGTCTAAAAGTACAACTGAAATGTCCTCTATGGCATTCCTTCTCCTTAAACAACCTCACTCATTTGGCTAGCAAGAGAGGAAAAAAGGTAAGAAGCTTAGAGTCAGGAAAACTGCTTCTACTGTCCTTATGAGGTCCTGGCAGCAATGGAGTGCTAGAAGCATGTTTTTAAAAACATCTGTTTGAAGATCTTGGAATATATCCACTCTGAAAACCGCAAGAAGGATTTGGCTAAAGTTTGTTATCTCCCAAATTGAACTCAATTTTGTGCTTCTGCCCCCACTTTCATGACCTAGGAAAAGAAACTACCCTCAATTACTGGAGTGAATTAAGTAGAGGAATTTAGTTCCTAAGTTATGTGGATATGCAAACACATCAAAAAAAGACTATGACCTTTAGATAAGTCAGATACCATAGAAATGTTACAAAAGGCATCTTGGAATTGTTTTGTGGATTCTGAGGCTCCATTCTGGTTGGTGCAAGCCTGGTCTTCAAAATGAAGTGGCTCAAATTCTGAACCTTTCTCTTCATCTCCTATTCACTGGATGTTTATTATTAAATACCTATATCTAAATGTTGCAATATTAAGAATCCTCTAGGCAGGATTTTTTTGTGTCTCAGACCCCTGTGGCAGTCAAGTGAAGCCTGTGGATCCCTTCTCAGAATAATGTTTTTAAATGCACAAAACGAAATACAGAGGATTACAAAAGAAACTATTACATCAAATACAATTATCAATTTTTTTTAAGTTCAAAGACCCTAGTTTAAGAACCTAGGCAAGTTAAACTAATCTCTTGCCAGGCAATAAAACTGAATAACATAGAACTGTTTGCTTTTTATTTTTAAAATATTAATACCATCCTCACTTTTCCTTGCCATTCAATACATTTCTGGATCACCTCTCTATGCCTATCTAAATGCTCAAGAAATGCAAACAAACTAATCTAAAGACATAGAATTGAAATGACAAATATCTTTCACAAAACAATCAGATAAAGCCTTTTAGAACCCCAGATCAATGGCTTTTGACTATCATCCATTATTTCGATTTATCTTCATAGGTATATTGTGTCTATTAATAGAGATCATTGAGAATTTACTCAGTTATTCTCACTGTACCCAATTCATAATCTTTACTCCACAAATAAGGTGCCATATACATCACCACAACCTCCAATCATGGCTATCCTAGAAATATGTTGTATTCCTCACATTCAGTGCTACCTTTTCCATTCAGCTTTCCCCATCCTCAACTCTTCAACCAGAAGTAATCCCTCCCTTATTTGATTTCATAGAATTTCCTTATAATATGGGCAAGTCATTTAACCCCTAAATAATCCAGATCCTAAGAAACTATAACTTGCAGAGCATTTGCTGATCTGCATTTAGCATTTCTCCTCCTACAAGTTCCCTTCTTCATTGAAATCACAGGTTGAAAATAAAAGCAAAAAAAAAAAAATCAGATTAGATTATATGTTCCTTGAGGGTAGAGACTCTATGGTTTATATCTATATTCTCTCCTCTCTCCAAAAAGAGTGCCTTGCAATTTGGTAAATGCTAAATAAATAGCTAATTCCATTTACTTAAGGTGTATTAAGTGCTGTCTGTTTGCAAAGCATTCTGCTTAGGCCTGAAGATTCAAAATTAGATCCAGTCTCTGTCCTCAAGAAGTTTATTTTCTATCTGCCTGGATTATTTACTCAGGTAAGTAAATGCAAGATAATTTAAGAAGGTGAGCAGTGGCCAATTTAGAGGATCAAGAACAATTTGGTTTGGAAGAAAATGAATGAACTGAGTTTATAAAATTTTAAAAAATGCTCCCTAGAGTGGCATGACTACTTTAACAAACTCCATGTTACTGTAACTTATTTTCCTCACCTGAACAGGTTGCTTGGAAGTGGTTTTAGTGAGAATGTGTCGTGCCTTCAACCCATTAAACAACACTGTTCTGTTTGAAGGAAAATATGGAGGAATGCAAATGTTCAAAGCCTTAGGTAAGTTGAATTTTAGTGGATGCATGCAGATTTATAGTTGGTTGGTTTTTTCCTGTTTAGTTACAAAATGACTTCCTCACCTGAATCATCAACTCTGGTGCACGTGCCCAAAGTAGGATATGCCCCCACTCATGGCCTCTAGGCTTGGCAAGTAGAAGGATAAATAATTCTTTTTTAAACATCGTATGTATATGTTCTTCTCCAATTAAAACATAAAGCTCCTGGAAGGCAAGGACTTTCAGCCTTCTGTCTTTGTATCTCCGGCACTTAAAATGGTGTTTGACACACAGAAAGTACTTATTAAGTATATTTTCCATTCATTCAAATTATGGTGAGGAATTTGACTCCCCCGCTGAGAAACAGAAGAATCCCAGAATCCCCTAAGAATCATAGCAAAGAATAGACAATACTAGAAGGCACTTCTTATCATGAGCCAGACAACAGCTCAGTTGCTGAGAAAGGCTAGGGTGCGTTCTAAATCATTCTGGACAAAAACTAGTTTCTGCTTTATATAGTGGATCTCTAAATGTATCCAAAGACTATAGGTGATCCCAGATCGCCTCAAGTAGCATTTATGTTTAAAAGATGACAATACTTAGAGTTTCATTCTTGGCATGAATTAATGATGCTGGCTTAGGATATCTAATTAAACGGGGCATTATAACATCTATGCTCTATCTAAGACAGTGATATTCTATCTGTTAATCATGGCCAGTATTATTGAGCCTGGCAAGGAAGCAAGGTGAAAAAGGTAGCTGTCAGGCTGTGTCTTTAGCACTACCAAAGTTAGAAATAGTGGCCCAGTGGAAAAAGCTCTGAATTTAGTGTCACAGCGCCTTAGTTCTAATCCCATTTTGGCCACTTGAAAGTTCTGTGACTGAATCTTAATCTTTTAGAGCCTTGGATAAAGGAGATAATACTTGTAAAGCATGTAGCACAGTGCCTAGCACGCAGTAGGCACTATATACATGCTTATTCCTTTCTTTCCCATTTTTTCCTTTCCTCACCTTTCCCTTCTTTTCCCTTTCCCATTCCTTCCCCTTTCAGTTTCCTCTAAAAAAATGAGGGTGTTGGACTAGATGATCTCTAAGATCTCTCAACTATATATGCTATACCTATGATGACTCATGACCCTATGATCCTGGTCTACACATCAAAAGTTTGAGAACTTCTACTCTGGTGGAACACTGTCTGATTGGAATTGTTTCATCAGCTGTATCAACCCACTCGGGCACCCAAGTATGATAAAGAGCATTAGCAAACCCGGACAGCTGCCAGGAAAAGTTTCCAAGGTCCTTGGTTTCATCTGCTCCATATCATGCCAAATGCCAAAGCAGGACACCACTTTTCCTTGCCCATACTGTTAGCTGATCTAGTTGGCTGGCAGAAATAGGTCAAGGTTGGCACTATTCCTTCCATGCAGTTGATACATGTCCATCCACTTTGTCTCCAAGGTTTAGTTTTCAAGAAAGGAGGAAAAGACTTGACAAACATCTATGGAAGATTTCCAATCTCATAAAATAAAAATTAACTTGGAATTGCTATAAGGATGAAATGCCATTTTGCCTAATTCACTATAATGATAACAACTAGCATTTATATAGTGCTTTAAGGCTGTCAAAATGTTATCTTATCTAAGCCTCACAATCACCCTGTGAAATAGTCCTCTAATACCCATTTTAAAGAAGAGGCTGAGACAAGCTAAGTCATTTGCCCTGGGGTCACACAGCTAGTAAATATTTGAATCAGAATTCAAACTCAGGTCTTCCTGATTCTAAGGGCACTATCCATTACCTTCACTTAGCTGCCTATATTCAATACCTTTAGTTTTCTCTGTATCTCTTTCTTTTCTTAAAGGTTAAGCCTAAGACAGCTCCAGTATCCCAACTAGCTGTCATGAACTACTAAAAAAAAAAAAAAATCTAATTGCAGGAACATAAAATACTCTTAAGATCATAAGACTTAGAGCTAGAAGGAAATTGGGAAATCAACTAGTCCTACCCTTTTGGTTTTCGGCCACCACAGTTTAGTAGGAGTATTAAAAAGTTAATGAACATCCACAAGAAGACGACCAACATGGTGAATGGCCTTGAGACCATGCTATCTGAGTTGATTAAAGGAACTAACAATCTTTAAACTATAGAAGGAAAAACTAAGGGCATATATGATAAATTGTCTTCAGATATTCGAACAATTGCCATAAGAAGAGAGATTACACCTGTTCTTCTTGGTCCCAAGGGACAAGAATAGAGGTTACTATTGGAAATAAAAAAGAAACAAATACCAGTTTGTGTCAGAAAAGCTTCCTAAAAATTAGAGCTTTCCTTTGCCTCAATAGGTATATTTCCTCTCATTGGACCTCTCTAAGGAGAGGCCAGCTGATCTTTTGTTAGGCCTGTCGGAGCAGGAATTCCACTTGGGTTATGAACTACGCAAGACGATCACTGAGTTTCTATGATTTGATAACTATTCCCCTTTGATGTAAAGCAGTAATGTCAAATTCCACCCTCAGACTTCCAGAGGCCTGCAAAACTCTTTAGGACTGTCTGAAACAGATTAAAATGAAACTGGGAAATGTTTGACTAAATAGAAATACAACATAACATAGATAATATTGAAACATAGTTTTCTCAGATCATATGCAGCCTGTGGGGATATGTTTCTATTTGAGACTGATACCACTGGCATAGAACACCCAGACGCCCCACATCCCCTGGTTCAGATTCCAAAAGGATAAATAAAGTCAGGCTTCTGCCCTTCAAGACTCTGAGTCTGACCCATAAGATTTCTGTTAATAATAATGAATTAGCATTTATATCGTGCTTACTATGGGCCAAGTACTATGCTAAATATTTTATAAATAATATTGGATTGTGATCCTCACAACCCTGGGAAGGAGGTGCTATTATTCCTCTTTTACAGAGGAGGAAACTAAGGCAAATAGAGGTTAAGTGACTGGTCCAAAGGTCACCTACCTACTCTCTGAGTCTGGATTTGAAATCATCATAATAAATAATTTTGTTGCTCAGGTGTTTCAGTTGTATCTGAATTTCCATGACCCCAGTTGGGATTTTCTTGGCAAAGATCCTAGAGGGGTTTGCCATTTCCTTCTCCAGCTTACTTTTACAGATAAGGAAACTGAGACAAATAGGGTTAAGTGACTTCCCCAGGGTCACATAGTTAGTAAGTGTCTGAGGCCAGATTTAAACTCAGGAAAAGGAGTCTTCCTGATTTCTCCCTCAGGGCTCTAGCTACTGCACCACCTAACTACTCCCCAATCATAAATAATAGCCAACCAATTATAACACTTACTAATGTGCCAGGAACTGTTCTAAACACTTAAATTATCATCTCATTAGATCCTCATAACAACCCTGGGAGGTAGGTGCTGTCATTATCCCCCTTGTACTGGTAAGGAAATTGAGGCAGCTAGTAGTGAAGTGACTTGCCCAAAGGTCAACCTACTAGTAAGTTGTCTGAGTCTGGATTTGAACTCAGGTTTTGCCGACTTCTGGCTCGACTCTCTGTCCTCTACCTATACCACCTAGCTACACCACTTAACTGCTAAAACTAAATGCTTGGTCTTTGTAAATATTCTCAATTATCCTGGTTGAGAACAGGTTTTCAGAAAGATAATTCTAAGGGTGGCCAGGATACAAATCCTTAAGTAACTCTATAGAGATCAGATATTCTTGACTCTAGTCTCATTTAGTCCAATGTATTCAATGAATTTCTATTATTCTTTTATAGGTTCTGATGACCTGGTGAATGAAGCATTTGACTTTGCAAAGAATTTATGTTCCTTGCAGCTGACAGAGGAAGAGATTGCCTTGTTCTCATCCGCTGTGCTAATATCTCCAGGTAGGGAAGTCTACATGCAAACCCTCACTCTCTTTTTATTCATGTTTTCCTTCTCTGTCACCATAAATAATGAGCAGCCCTACCTCTGCTAAATCCTTTCAAGACCCATGCAAGAAGAACCATACTTCCTTGCCTTCCGGGGTCTCAGGGAATGAGTGTATTGACAATGGTTACATCCAAGGAAAATTGGCTCAAATTAAAATAGAGTCACTACCTTCCCATTGAAGAGGTGAAAGAAAACTATCTGCCTTTGATCTTTCAAAAACTTTATTAAAAGGGGGCAGCTGGGTAGCTCAGTGGATTGAGAGTCAGGCCTAGAGACAGGAGGTCCTAGGTTCAAATTGGGCCTCAGACACTTCCCAGCTGTGTGACTGTGGTCAAGTCACTTGACCCCCATTGCCCACTCTTACCACTCTTTTACCTAGGAGCCAATACACAGAAGGTAAGGGTTTTTAAAAAAATAAAAATAATAAAAATAATAACTTTATTAAAAGAAAAAAAACCACCAGAGTTCCCACACCCACCCCCAAACCCTGAATCTTCTCAGATTCAAAGGTTTTTTTCCCCTAAGTGCGGGATTGGTCCTTATATAGACCAATGCCATGCCTGGAAGTAAGGGGCGTGGCCCCTCCCTAGCACGGGATTGGTCCAATTCAAGGCCAATCCCACATCAGGAAGTACAGGCATGGTCCCTGCCCCAGCACGGGATTGGTCCAATTCAAGGCCAATCCCACGTCAGGAAGTAGAGGCGTGGTCCCTGCCCCAGCACGGGATTGGTCCAATTCAAGTAGGAGGGGGGAGGGAACCGTGAGGCAAGCTGCCAGATGTAGTTTCCCAGGGGCCACAAAAAACTCACACCATGATCTGGAGCTGAGTGTGGCACTCTTCTTCATGTCTGTTCCAGTTGAATTGAGCTGCTAGTTGTTCCCCATATTTTATATTTCAACTCCTTCCTCCGTGCCATTGCATAAATGTTCCCTCATTTCTAGATTGCACTTTATCCTCATATCCATCTCATAAAATTCCCAGCCTCCCCAAAGCATAGCTCCTACCTTAGGCCTTTCTGAATCACGCCAGATAATAGTATTCTCCTTTTCATTACTTTATATATGTCCTGCGCACACATATCTGAGTAGATGTTGCAGGCCCCCTAGTAAAATGTAAGTTCTTTGAGGACAGAGACTACTTCATTTGGTATTGTTGTATCCCTGGCACCCAGCACAGTGCCTTTCATATAGTAGGCCCTTAATAAAATTTTAATGAATTGATTTCACTCAATAATAGGGAATCCTGCCTTCTGATAAGTAAATAATAACAATCAAATGATGGTCTGAATCAGGGTTGAGTAGGCATAAAAGCAGTGACTTTTGCAAGTCAATGTAGTCACCTGTCTGAAATAAATGTAGCCCTAATGAAAACCAGAAAATAAACCTAATAAAAATAGGATATTGTCCTCTTCCAGAGGAAAAAACTGATAACACAGCAGCATGGGTGACATGGTTTTATACATACATATTTTGTTGTTGTTGTCAGAAGGCACCCTCTGTCGTGTAGGGAGGGAGGTACCTGGGAATTTTAATGTAACAAATAATAATTTTTTTTTTAATTTAGTCAAATGAAATCTGCCCCTCCTTCTTACTCCTTTTTTGCTAGTTTTCCACAGGAATCAGAATCGCCTACATATACAGGAAATATTTGGATTTTCCTAGGCTAAGAATAAGGACAGCAAGAATGAACTAATGAATAGAGTGCTGAAGCTGGAGTAAGGAAGACCCGAATTCAAATGCCATCTCAGCCACTTACTATCTGAGTATCCCTGGACAAGTCATTTAACCTATGTCAGCCTCAGTTTTCTCACCAGCAAATGACGATTATTATAGCACCTACCTCACAAAGTTATAATGAGGATTAAGTGAGGTTATGTAGGAAAAGCCTTTTGCAAATGATAAAGTGCTATCATTAGGGATGATTATTTGGGAGAAAGAGGAAATTTTTCCATTGACAAATCCAGACAGGGACAGAACAAATTCAATATGCTAGATAATGCTTGAGGCACAAAAAAAGATTTTTAAAAGACATCTATAAAACTTTTCTATATACAACCCTGGCTCCTCTTCTGATGAGACAGGTAAGATAGAGATAATTTCCCTGTTCAACTAAATTTTGAATTGGAAAGGAGCAGCGTCCTCCATATCTGTTAGACACAAGAGGAAAAGGCTTTCCTTATTCATTCTTACCAGAAGTAACTCGGTTCTTGCCTGATCCATTTCTCTTTGATGCTATCTCTTTCTCCCTCTATTTCTGTCCTTGTCTCTGTCTCTGTCTCTATATCTGTGTGTCTGCCTATCTCTCTCTCTGTGCCCCTGTATCTGTCTTTCTCTCTCTCTCTCTCTCTCTCTCTCTCTCTCTCTCTCTCTCTCT